>NW_027100496.1:0-42812 GCF_031753505.1 Anomalospiza imberbis | reverse complement strand
TTTCTTTCCCAGGGAAAAGGGCCAGTCTTTGTGTCCAGGGATCTGTGGCCCGGAGTGGCCGACGCCTCCAAAAAAGCGGAACGATTAAGGATGTGTCCCAGACCAAACATGCCCCACCCTTGACACTGTGCTGCCCTGACAGTCCCAAGGGAACCCTACAAACTGACAGCAGGAACCTGGGCTGGCCACTTTTTTTCTCAGGGAAAAAGGCCGGTCATTTTCTCAAGGGATCATTGGCCCTGAGTGGCCAGACGCCTCCAAAAAATCCAAACGAACAAGGATATGTGTCAGACCCAACCTGTCCCCTCTTCAACCTGTGCTACCTAGATATTCCCAAGGGAACTCAATCACTGACAGCAGGAACCTGGGCTGGCAACTATTCTGTCCCAGGGAAAAGGGCCAGGCCTTGTCTCCATGGGCCTGTGGCCCTGAGTGGCTGGATGCCTCCAAACAAATCTGAAAGATTAAGGATGTGTCCCAGACCCAACCTGCCCCTACATATAACCTCTGCTGCCCTGACAGTCCCTAGGAAACCCTACAAACTGACAGAAGGAACCTGGGCTGGCCCCTTTTCTTTTCCAGGGAAATGGCCAGTCTTTGTCTCCAGGGGTCTGCGGTCCTGAGTGGCCAGACGCCTCCAAAAAATTCAAACAAAGCAGGACATGTGCAGGACCAAACATGCCCCAACCTCAACCCTGGGCTGCCCTGAAATTCCAAGGGAACCCCACAAACTGTCATCAGGAATCTTGGCTGACCACTTTTCCTTTTCAGAGAAAAAAGCAGGTCTTTGTCTAGTGGGGTCTGTGGGCCTGAGTGGCCGGACGCCTCCAAAAATCCAAATGAACAAGGATATGTGTCAGACCCAACCTGTCCCCACAATCAACCCTGTGCTGCCCTGACAGTCCCAAGGGAACCCTACAAACTGACAGCAGGAACCTGGGCTGGCCACTTTTTTTTTTTCTCTGGGAAAAAGGGCCAGTCTTTGTCTCAAGGGATCAGTGGCCCGGAGTGGCTGGACGCCTCCAAAAAAGCGGAACGATTAAGGATGTGTCCCAGACCAAACATGCCCCACCCTCGACCCTCTGCTGCCCTGACAGTCCCAAGGGAACCCTACAAACAGACAGCAGGAACCTGGGCTGGCCACATTTTTTTTTCTCGGGGAAAAAGGCCAGTCTTTGTCTCAAGGGATCATTGGCCCTGAGTGGCCGGATGCCTCCAAAAAATAGAAACTAACAAGGATATGTGTAAGACCAAACCTGTCCCCTCTTCAAACCTGTGCTACCTAGATATTCCCAAGGGAACTCTATCAACTGACAGCAGGAACCTGGGCTGGAACTATTCTGTGCCAGGGAAAGGGCCACGCCTTGTCTCCAGGGGCTTATGGCCCTGAGTGGCCGGATGCCTCCAACAAATCTGAACGGTTAAGGATGCGTTCCAGACCAAACCTGCCCCCACCTCAAACCTCTGCTGCCCTGACAGTCCCAAGGGAACCCTACAAACTGACAGAAGGAACCTGGGCTGGCAACTTTTCTTACTGAGGAAAAGGGCCGGTCTTTGTCTCCAGGGGCCTGTGGCCCGGAGTGGCCAAACGCCTCCAAAAAATCTGAAAGATTAAGGATGTGTCCCAGACCCAACCTGCCCCCACCTCAAACCTCTGCTGCCCTGGCACTCCCAAGCGAACCCTACAAACTGACATCAGCACCTGGGCTGGCAACTTTTCTTTCCCAGGGAAAAGGGCCGGATATTGTCTCCAGGGGCCTGTGGCCCGGAGTGGCCAAACGCCTCCAAAAAATCTGAAAGATTAAGATGTGTCCCAGACCCAACCTGCCCCCACCTCAAACCTCTGCTGCCCTGACAGTCCCAAGGGAACCCTACAAACTGACATCAGCATCCTGGGCTGGCAAGTTTTCTTTCCCAGGGAAAAGGGCCAGTCTTTGTGTCCAGGGATCTGCGGTCCTGAGTGGCCAGACGCCTCCAAAAAATTCAAACAAAGCAGGACATGTGCAGGACCAAACATGCCCCAACCTCAACCCTGGGCTGCCCTGAAATTCCCAAGGGAACCCCACAAACTGTCATCAGGAATCTCAGCTGACCACTTTTCCTTTTCAGACAAAAAGCAGGTCTTTGTCTAGTGGGGTCTGTGGGCCTGAGTGGCCGGACGCCTCCAAAAATCCAAATGAACAAGGATATGTGTCAGACCCAACCTGTCCCACCTCAACCCTGTGCTGCCCTGACAGTCCCAAGGGAACCCTACAAACTGACAGCAGGAACCTGGGCTTGCCACTTTTTTTTTCTCGGGGAAAAGGCCAGTCTTTGTCTCAAGGGATCATTGGCCCTGAGTGGCAGGACGCCTCCAAAAAATCCAAACAAACAAGGATATGTGTCAGACCCAACCTGCCACCACTTCAACCCTGTGCTGCCCTGACAGTCCCAAGGGAACCCTACAAACTGACATCAGCATCCTGGGCTGGCAAGTTTTCTTTCCCAGGGAAAAGGGCCAGTCTTTGTGTCCAGGGATCTGTGGCCCGGAGTGGCCGGACGCCTCCAAAAAAGCGGAACGATTAAGGATGTGTCCCAGACCAAACATGCCCCACCCTTGACACTGTGCTGCCCTGACAGTCCCAAGGGAACCCTACAAACTGACAGCAGGAACCTGGGCTGGCCACTTTTTTTTCTCAGGGAAAAAGGCCGGTCATTTTCTCAAGGGATCATTGGCCCTGAGTGGCCAGACGCCTCCAAAAATCCAAACGAACAAGGATATGTGTCAGACCCAACCTGTCCCCTCTTCAAACCTGTGCTACCTAGATATTCTCAAGGGAACTCAATCAACTGACAGCAGGAACCTGGGCTGGCAACTATTCTGTCCCAGGGAAAAGGGCCACGCCTTGTCTCCATGGGCCTGTGGCCCTCAGTGGCTGGATGCCTCCAACAAATCTGAAAGATTAAGGATGTGTCCAGACCCAACCTGCCCCTACATATAACCTCTGCTGCCCTGACAGTCCCTAGGAAACCCTACAAACTGATAGAAGGAACCTGGGCTGGCCCCTTTTCTTTTCCAGGGAAAATGGCCAGTCTTTGTCTCCAGGGGTCTGCGGTCCTGAGTGGCCAGACGCCTCCAAAAAATTCAAACAAAGCAGGACATGTGCAGGACCAAACATGCCCCAACCTCAACCCTGGGCTGCCCTGAAATTCCCAAGGGAACCCCACAAACTGTCATCAGGAATCTTGGCTGACCACTTTTCCTTTTCAGAGAAAAAAGCAGGTCTTTGTCTAGTGGGGTCTGTGGGCCTGAGTGGCCGGACGCCTCCAAAAAATCCAAATGAACAAGGATATGTGTCAGACCCAACCTGTCCCCACATCAACCCTGTGCTGCCCTGACAGTCCCAAGGGAACCCTACAAACTGACAGCAGGAACCTGGGCTGGCCACTTTTTTTTTTCTCTGGGAAAAAGGGCCAGTCTTTGTCTCAAGGGATCAGTGGCCCGGAGTGGCTGGACGCCTCCAAAAAAGCGGAACGATTAAGGATGTGTCCCAGACCAAACATGCCCCACCCTCGACCCTCTGCTGCCCTGACAGTCCCAAGGGAACCCTACAAACAGACAGCAGGAACCTGGGCTGGCCACATTTTTTTTCTCGGGGAAAAAGGCCAGTCTTTGTCTCAAGGGATCATTGGCCCTGAGTGGCCGGATGCCTCCAAAAAATAGAAACTAACAAGGATATGTGTAAGACCAAACCTGTCCCCTCTTCAAACCTGTGCTACCTAGATATTCCCAAGGGAACTCTATCAACTGACAGCAGGAACCTGGGCTGGAAACTATTCTGTGCCAGGGAAAAGGGCCACGCCTTGTCTCCAGGGGCTTATGGCCCTGAGTGGCCGGATGCCTCCAACAAATCTGAACGGTTAAGGATGCAATCTGAACGGTTAAGGATGCGTTCCAGACCAAACCTGCCCCCACCTCAAACCTCTGCTGCCCTGACAGTCCCAAGGGAACCCTACAAACTGACAGAAGGAACCTGGCTGGCAACTTTTCTTACTGAGGAAAAGGGCCGGTCTTTGTCTCCAGGGGCCTGTGGCCCGGAGTGGCCAAACGCCTCCAAAAAATCTGAAAGATTAAGGATGTGTCCCAGACCCAACCTGCCCCCACCTCAACCTCTGCTGCCCTGGCACTCCCAAGCGAACCCTACAAACTGACATCAGCAACCTGGGCTGGCAACTTTTCTTTCCCAGGGAAAAGGGCCGGATATTGTCTCCAGGGGCCTGTGGCCCGGAGTGGCCAAACGCCTCCAAAAAATCTGAAAGATTAAGGATGTGTCCCAGACCCAACCTGCCCCCACCTCAAACCTCTGCTGCCCTGACAGTCCCAAGGAACCCTACAAACTGACATCAGCATCCTGGGCTGGCAAGTTTTCTTTCCCAGGGAAAAGGGCCAGTCTTTGTGTCCAGGGATCTGCGGTCCTGAGTGGCCAGACGCCTCCAAAAAATTCAAACAAAGCAGGACATGTGCAGGACCAAACATGCCCCAACCTCACCCTGGGCTGCCCTGAAATTCCCAAGGGAACCCACAAACTGTCATCAGGAATCTCAGCTGACCACTTTTCCTTTTCAGACAAAAAGGCAGGTCTTTGTCTAGTGGGGTCTGTGGGCCTGAGTGGCCGGACGCCTCCAAAAAATCCAAATGAACAAGGATATGTGTCAGACCCAACCTGTCCCCACCTCAACCCTGTGCTGCCCTGACAGTCCCAAGGGAACCCTACAAACTGACAGCAGGAACCTGGGCTTGCCACTTTTTTTTTCTCGGGAAAAAGGCCAGTCTTTGTCTCAAGGGATCATTGGCCCTGAGTGGCAGGACGCCTCCAAAAAATCCAAACAAACAAGGATATGTGTCAGACCCAACCTGCCACCACTTCAACCCTGTGCTGCCCTGACAGTCCCAAGGGAACCCTACAAACTGACATCAGCATCCTGGGCTGGCAAGTTTTCTTTCCCAGGGAAAAGGGCCAGTCTTTGTGTCCAGGATCTGTGGCCCGGAGTGGCCGGACGCCTCCAAAAAAGCGGAACGATTAAGGATGTGTCCCAGACCAAACATGCCCCACCCTTGACACTGTGCTGCCCTGACAGTCCCAAGGGAACCCTACAAACTGACAGCAGGAACCTGGGCTGGCCACTTTTTTTTCTCAGGGAAAAAGGCCGGTCATTTTCTCAAGGGATCATTGGCCCTGAGTGGCCAGACGCCTCCAAAAAATCCAAACGAACAAGGATATGTGTCAGACCCAACCTGTCCCTCTTCAAACCTGTGCTACCTAGATATTCTCAAGGGAACTCAATCAACTGACAGCAGGAACCTGGGCTGGCAACTATTCTGTGCCAGGGAAAAGGGCCACGCCTTGTCTCCATGGGCCTGTGGCCCTCAGTGGCTGGATGCCTCCAACAAATCTGAAAGATTAAGGATGTGTCCCAGACCCAACCTGCCCCTACATATAACCTCTGCTGCCCTGACAGTCCCTAGGAAACCCTACAAACTGATAGAAGGAACCTGGGCTGGCCCCTTTTCTTTTCCAGGGAAAATGGCCAGTCTTTGTCTCCAGGGGTCTGCGGTCCTGAGTGGCCAGACGCCTCCAAAAAATTCAAACAAAGCAGGACATGTGCAGGACCAAACATGCCCCAACCTCAACCCTGGGCTGCCCTGAAATTCCAAGGGAACCCCACAAACTGTCATCAGGAATCTCAGCTGACCACTTTTCCTTTTCAGAGAAAAAAGCAGGTCTTTGTCTAGTGGGGTCTGTGGGCCTGAGTGGCCGGACGCCTCCAAAAAATCCAAATGAACAAGGATATGTGTCAGACCCAACCTGTCCCCACATCAACCCTGTGCTGCCCTGACAGTCCCAAGGAACCCTACAAACTGACAGCAGGAACCTGGGCTGGCCACTTTTTTTTTTCTCTGGGAAAAAGGGCCAGTCTTTGTCTCAAGGGATCAGTGGCCCGGAGTGGCTGGACGCCTCCAAAAAAGCGGAACGATTAAGGATGTGTCCCAGACCAAACATGCCCCACCCTCGACCCTCTGCTGCCCTGACAGTCCCAAGGGAACCCTACAAACAGACAGCAGGAACCTGGGCTGGCCACATTTTTTTTCTCGGGGAAAAAGGCCAGTCTTTGTCTCAAGGGATCATTGGCCCTGAGTGGCCGGATGCCTCCAAAAAATAGAAACTAACAAGGATATGTGTAAGACCAAACCTGTCCCTCTTCAAACCTGTGCTACCTAGATATTCCCAAGGAACTCTATCAACTGACAGCAGGAACCTGGGCTGGAAACTATTCTGTGCCAGGGAAAAGGGCCACGCCTTGTCTCCAGGGGCTTATGGCCCTGAGTGGCCGGATGCCTCCAACAAATCTGAACGGTTAAGGATGCGTTCCAGACCAAACCTGCCCCCACCTCAAACCTCTGCTGCCCTGACAGTCCCAAGGGAACCCTACAAACTGACAGAAGGAACCTGGGCTTGGCAACTTTTCTTACTGAGGAAAAGGGCCGGTCTTTGTCTCCAGGGGCTGTGGCCCGGAGTGGCCAAACGCCTCCAAAAAATCTGAAAGATTAAGGATGTGTCCCAGACCCAACCTGCCCCCACCTCAAACCTCTGCTGCCCTGGCACTCCCAAGCGAACCCTACAAACTGACATCAGCAACCTGGGCTGGCAACTTTTCTTTCCCAGGGAAAAGGGCCGGATATTGTCTCCAGGGGCCTGTGGCCCGGAGTGGCCAAACGCCTCCAAAAAATCTGAAAGATTAAGGATGTGTCCCAGACCCAACCTGCCCCACCTCAAACCTCTGCTGCCTGACAGTCCCAAGGGAACCCTACAAACTGACATCAGCATCCTGGGCTGGCAAGTTTTCTTTCCCAGGGAAAAGGGCCAGTCTTTGTGTCCAGGGATCTGCGGTCCTGAGTGGCCAGACGCCTCCAAAAAATTCAAACAAAGCAGGACATGTGCAGGACCAAACATGCCCCAACCTCAACCCTGGGCTGCCCTGAAATTCCCAAGGGAACCCCACAAACTGTCATCAGGAATCTCAGCTGACCACTTTTCCTTTTCAGACAAAAAGGCAGGTCTTTGTCTAGTGGGGTCTGTGGGCCTGAGTGGCCGGACGCCTCCAAAAAATCCAAATGAACAAGGATATGTGTCAGACCCAACCTGTCCCACCTCAACCCTGTGCTGCCCTGACAGTCCCAAGGGAACCCTACAAACTGACAGCAGGAACCTGGGCTTGCCACTTTTTTTTTCTCGGGGGAAAAAGGCCAGTCTTTGTCTCAAGGGATCATTGGCCCTGAGTGGCAGGGACGCCTCCAAAAATCCAAACAAACAAGGATATGTGTCAGACCCAACTGCCACCACTTCAACTCTGTGCTGCCCTGACAGTCCCAAGGGAACCCTACAAACTGACATCAGCATCCTGGGCTGGCAAGTTTTCTTTCCAGGGAAAAGGGCCAGTCTTTGTGTCCAGGGATCTGTGGCCCGAAGTGGCCGGACGCCTCCAAAAAAGCGGAACGATTAAGATGTGTCCCAGACAAACATGCCCCACCCTCGACCCTCTGCTGCCCTGACAGTCCCAAGGGAACCCTACAAACTGACAGCAGGAACCTGGGCTGGCCACTTTTTTTCTCAGGGAAAAAGGCCGGTCATTTTCTCAAGGGATCATTGGCCCTGAGTGTCCAGACGCCTCAAAAAATCCAAACGAACAAGGATATGTGTCAGACCCAACCTGTCCCCTCTTCAAACCTGTGCTACCTAGATATTCTCAAGGGAACTCAATCAACTGACAGCAGGAACCTGGGCTGGCAACTATTCTGTCCCAGGGAAAAGGGCCACGCCTTGTCTCCAGGGGCCTGTGGCCCTCAGTGGCTGGATGCCTCCAACAAATCTGAAGATTAAGGATGTTGTCCCAGACCCAACCTGCCCCTACATATAACCTCTGCTGCCCTGACAGTCCCTAGGAAACCCTACAAACTGATAGAAGGAACCTGGGCTGGCCCCTTTCTTTTCCAGGGAAAATGGCCAGTCTTTGTCTCCAGGGGTCTGCGGTCCTGAGTGGCCAGACGCCTCCAAAAAATTCAAACAAAGCAGGACATGTGCAGGACCAAACATGCCCCAACCTCAACCCTGGGCTGCCCTGAAATTCCCAAGGGAACCCCACAAACTGACAGCAGGAATCTCGGCTGACCACTTTTCCTTTTCAGAGAAAAATGCAGGTCTTTGTCTAGTGGGGTCTGTGGGGCCTGAGTGGCCGGACGCCTCCAAAAAATCCAAATGAACAAGGATATGTGTCAGACCCAACCTGCCCCCACCTCAACCCTGTGCTGCCCTGACAGTCCCAAGGGAACCCTACAAACTGACAGCAGGAACCTGGGCTGGCCACTTTTTTTTTCTCGGGGAAAAAGGCCAGTCTTTGTCTCAAGGGATCATTGGCCCTGAGTGGCAGGACGCCTCCAAAAAATCCAAACAAACAAGGATATGTGTCAGACCCAACCTGTCCCCACCTCAACCCTGTGCTGCCCTGACAGTTCAAGGGAACCCTACAAACTGACAGCAGGAACCTGGGCGGGCCACTTTTTTTTTTCTCTGGGAAAAAGGGCCAGTCTTTGTCTCAAGGGATCAGTGGCCCGGAGTGGCTGGACGCCTCCAAAAAAGCGGAACGATTAAGGATGTGTCCCAGACCAAACATGCCCCACCCTCGACCCTCTGCTGCCCTGACAGTCCCAAGGGAACCCTACAAACAGACAGCAGAACCTGGGCTGGCCACATTTTTTTTCTCGGGGGAAAAGGCCAGTCTTTGTCTCAAGGGATCATTGGCCTGAGTGGCCGGATGCCTCCAAAAAATAGAAACTAACAAGGATATGTGTAAGACCAAACCTGTCCCCTCTTCAAACCTGTGATTACCTAGATATTCCCAAGGGAACTCTATCAACTGACAGCAGGAACCTGGGCTGGAAACTATTCTGTGCCAGGGAAAAGGGCCACGCCTTGTCTCCAGGGGCTTATGGCCCTGAGTGGCCGGATGCCCTCCAACAATCTGAACGGTTAAGGATGCGTTCCAGACCAAACCTGCCCCCACCTTCAAACCTCTGCTGCCCTGACAGTCCAAGGGAACCCTACAAACTGACAGAAGGAACCTGGGCTGGCAACTTTCTTACTGAGGAAAAGGGCGGTCTTTGTCTCCAGGGGCCTGTGGCCCGGAGTGGCCAAACGCCTCCAAAAAATCTGAAAGATTAAGGATGTGTCCCAGACCCAACCTGCCCCCACCTCAAACCTCTGCTGCCTGGCACTCCCAAGCGAACCCTACAAACTGACATCAGCAACCTGGGCTGGCAACTTTTCTTCCCAGGGAAAAGGGCCGGATATTGTCTCCAGGGGCCTGTGTCCCGGAGTGCCAAACGCCTCCAAAAAATCTGAAAGATTAAGGATGTGTCCCAGACCCAACCTGCCCCCACCTCAAACCTCTGCTGCCCTGACAGTCCCAAGGGAACCCTACAACTGACATCAGCATCCTGGGCTGGCAAGTTTTCTTTCCCAGGGAAAAGGGCCAGTCTTTGTGTCCAGGGATCTGCGGGTCCTGAGTGGCCAGACGCCTCCAAAAAATTCAAACAAAGCAGGACATGTGCAGGACCAAACATGCCCAACCTCAACCCTGGGCTGCCCTGAAATTCCCAAGGGAACCCCACAAACTGTCATCAGGAATCTCAGCTGACCACTTTTCCTTTTCAGACAAAAAGGCAGGTCTTTGTCTAGTGGGGTCTGTGGGCCTGAGTGGCCGGACGCCTCCAAAAAATCCAAATGAACAAGGATATGTGTCAGACCCAACCTGTCCCCACCTCAACCCTGTGCTGCCCTGACAGTCCCAAGGGAACCCTACAAACTGACAGCAGGAACCTGGGCTTGCACTTTTTTTTTCTCGGGGAAAAAGGCCAGTCTTTGTCTCAAGGGATCATTGGCCCTGAGTGGCAGGACGCCTCCAAAAAATCCAAACAACAAGGATATGTGTCAGACCCAACCTGCCACCACTTAACTCTGTGCTGCCCTGACAGTCCCAAGGGAACCCTACAAACTGACATCAGCATCCTGGGCTGGCAAGTTTTCTTTCCCAGGGAAAAGGGCCAGTCTTTGTGTCCAGGGATCTGTGGCCCGAAGTGGCCGGACGCCTCCAAAAAAGCGGAACGATTAAGGATGTGTCCCAGACCAAACATGCCCCACCCTCGACCCTCTGCTGCCCTGACAGTCCCAAGGGAACCCTACAAACTGACAGCAGGAACCTGGGCTGGCCACTTTTTTTTCTCAGGGAAAAGGCCGGTCATTTTCTCAAGGGATCATTGGCCCTGAGTGTCCAGACGCCTCCAAAAAATCCAAACGAACAAGGATATGTGTCAGACCCAACCTGTCCCCTCTTCAAACCTGTGCTACCTAGATATTCTCAAGGGAACTCAATCAACTGACAGCAGGAACCTGGGCTGGCAACTATTCTGTCCCAGGGAAAAGGGCCACGCCTTGTCTCCAGGGGCCTGTGGCCCTCAGTGGCTGGATGCCTCCAACAAATCTGAAAGATTAAGGATGTGTCCCAGACCCAACCTGCCCCTACATATAACCTCTGCTGCCCTGACAGTCCCTAGGAAACCCTACAAACTGATAGAAGGAACCTGGGCTGGCCCCTTTTCTTTTCCAGGGAAAATGGCCAGTCTTTGTCTCCAGGGGTCTGCGGTCCTGAGTGGCCAGACGCCTCCAAAAAATTCAAACAAAGCAGGACATGTGCAGGACCAAACATGCCCCAACCTCAACCCTGGGCTGCCCTGAAATTCCCAAGGGAACCCCACAAACTGACAGCAGGAATCTCGGCTGACCACTTTTCCTTTTCAGAGAAAAATGCAGGTCTTTGTCTAGTGGGGTCTGTGGGCCTGAGTGGCCGGACGCCTCCAAAAAATCCAAATGAACAAGGATATGTGTCAGACCCAACCTGCCCCCACCTCAACCCTGTGCTGCCCTGACAGTCCCAAGGGAACCCTACAAACTGACAGCAGGAACCTGGGCTGGCCACTTTTTTTTTCTCGGGGAAAAAGGCCAGTCTTTGTCTCAAGGGATCATTGGCCCTGAGTGGCAGGACGCCTCCAAAAAATCCAAACAAACAAGGATATGTGTCAGACCCAACCTGTCCCCACCTCAACCCTGTGCTGCCCTGACAGTTCCAAGGGAACCCTACAAACTGACAGCAGGAACCTGGGCTGGCCACTTTTTTTTTTCTCTGGGAAAAAGGGCCAGTCTTTGTCTCAAGGGATCAGTGGCCCGGAGTGGCTGGACGCCTCCAAAAAAGCGGAACGATTAAGGATGTGTCCCAGACCAAACATGCCCCACCCTCGACCCTCTGCTGCCCTGACAGTCCCAAGGGAACCCTACAAACAGACAGCAGGAACCTGGGCTGGCCACACTTTTTTTCTCGGGGAAAAAGGCCAGTCTTTGTCTCAAGGGATCATTGGCCCTGAGTGGCCGGATGCCTCCAAAAAATAGAAACTAACAAGTATATGTGTAAGACCAAACCTGTCCCCTCTTCAAACCTGTGCTACCTAGATATTCTCAAGGGAACTCAATCAACTGACAGCAGGAACCTGGGCTGGCAACTATTCTGTGCCACGGAAAAGGGCCACGCCTTGTCTCCAGGGGCTTATGGCCCTGAGTGGCCGGATGCCTCCAACAAATCTGAACGGTTAAGGATGCGTTCCAGACCAAACCTGCCCCCACCTCAAACCTCTGCTGCCCTGACAGTCCCAAGGGAACCCTACAAACTGACAGAAGGAACCTGGGCTGGCAACTTTTCTTACTGAGGAAAAGGGCCGGTCTTTGTCTCCAGGGGCCTGTGGCCCGGAGTGGCCAAACGCCTCCAAAAAATCTGAAAGATTAAGGATGTGTCCCAGACCCAACCTGCCCCCACCTCAAACCTCTGCTGCCCTGGCACTCCCAAGCGAACCCTACAAACTGACATCAGCAACCTGGGCTGGCAACTTTTCTTTCCCAGGGAAAAGGGCCGGATATTGTCTCCAGGGGCCTGTGGCCCGGAGTGGCCAAACGCCTCCAACAAATCTGAAAGATTAAGGATGTGTCCCAGACCCAACCTGCCCCCACCTCAAACCTCTGCTGCCCTGACAGTCCCAAGGGAACCCTACAAACTGACATCAGCATCCTGGGCTGGCAAGTTTTCTTTCCCAGGGAAAAGGGCCAGTCTTTTTCTCCAGGGGTCTGCGGTCCTGAGTGGCCAGACGCCTCCAAAAAATTCAAACAAAGCAGGACATGTGCAGGACCAAACATGCCCCAACCTCAACCCTGGGCTGCCCTGAAATTCCCAAGGGAACCCCACAAACTGACAGCAGGAATCTCGGCTGACCACTTTTCCTTTTCAGAGAAAAATGCAGGTCTTTGTCTAGTGGGGTCTGTGGGCCTGAGTGGCCGGACGCCTCCAAAACATCCAAATGAACAAGGATATGTGTCAGACCCAACCTGCCCCCACCTCAACCCTGTGCTGCCCTGACAGTCCCAAGGGAACCCTACAAACTGACAGCAGGAACCTGGGCTGGCCACTTTTTTTTTCTCGGGGAAAAAGGGCCAGTCTTTGTCTCAAGGGATCATTGGCCCTGGGTGGCCGGACGTCTCCAAAAAATCCAAACGAACAAGGATATGTGTCAGACCCAACCTGCCACCACTTCAACCCTGTGCTGCCCTGACAGTCCCAAGGGAACCCTACAAACTGACAGCAGCATCCTGGGCTGGCAAGTTTTCTTTCCCAGGGAAAAGGGCCAGTCTTTGTGTCCAGGGATATGTGGCCCGGAGTGGCCGGGCGCCTCCAAAAAAGCGGAACGATTAAGGATGTGTCCCAGACCAAACATGCCCCACCCTCGACCCTCTGCTGCCCTGACAGTCCCAAGGGAACCCTACAAACTGACAGCAGCATCCTGGGCTGGCCCCTTTTCTTTTCCAGGGAAAATGGCCAGTCTTTGTCTCCAGGGGTCTGCGGTCCTGAGTGGCCAGACGCCTCCAAAAAATTCAAACAAAGCAGGACATGTGCAGGACCAAACATGCCCCAACCTCAACCCTGGGCTGCCCTGAAATTCCCAAGGGAACCCCACAAACTGACAGCAGGAATCTCGGCTGACCACTTTTCCTTTTCAGAGAAAAAGGCAGGTCTTTGTCTAGTGGGGTCTGTGGGCCTGAGTGGCCGGACGCCTCCAAAAAATCCAAATGAACAAGGATATGTGTCAGACCCAACCTGCCCCCACCTCAACCCGGTGCTGCCCTGACAGTCCCAAGGGAACCCTACAAACTGACAGCAGGAACCTGGGCTGGCCACTTTTTTTTTCTCGGGGAAAAAGGCCAGTCTTTGTCTCAAGGGATCATTGGCCCTGAGTGGCAGGACGCCTCCAAAAAATCCAAACAAACAAGGATATGTGTCAGACCCAACCTGTCCCCACCTCAACCCTGTGCTGCCCTGACAGTCCCAAGGGAACCCTACAAACTGACAGCAGGAACCTGGGCTGGCCACTTTTTTTTTCTCGGGGAAAAAGGCCAGTCTTTGTCTCAAGGGATCATTGGCCCTGAGTGGCAGGACGCCTCCAAAAAATCCAAACAAACAAGGATATGTGTCAGACCCAACCTGTCCCCACCTCAACCCTGTGCTGCCCTGACAGTCCCAAGGGAACCCTACAAACTGACAGCAGGAACCTGGGCTGGCCACTTATTTTTTTCTCTGGAAAAAGGGCCAGTCTTTGTGTCCAGGGATCTGTGGCCCGGAGTGGCTGGATGTCTCCAAAAAATCGGAACGATTAAGGATGTGTCCCAGACCAAACATGCCCCACCCTCGACCCTGTGCTGCCCTGACAGTCCCAAGGGAACCCTACAAACTGACAGCAGCATCCTGGGCTGGCCACTTTTTTTTTCTCGGGGAAAAAGGCCAGTCTTTGTCTCAAGGGATCATTGGCCCTGAGTGGCCGGATGCCTCCAAAAAATAGAAACGAACAAGGATATGTTTAAGACCCAACCTGTCCCCTCTTCAAACCTGTGCTACCTAGATATTCCCAAGGGAACTCTATCAACTGACAGCAGGAACCTGGGCTGGAAACTATTCTGTGCCAGGGAAAAGGGCCACGCCTTGTCTCCAGGGGCTTATGGCCCTGAGTGGCCGGATCCCTCCAACAAATCTGAATGGTTAAGGATGCGTTCCAGACCAAACCTGCCCCCACCTCAAACCTCTGCTGCCCTGACAGTCCCAAGGGAACCCTACAAACTGACAGAAGGAACCTGGGCTGGCAACTTTTCTTTCCCAGGGAAAAGGGCCGGTCTTTGTCTCCAGGGGCCTGTGGCCCGGAGTGGCCAAACGCCTCCAAAAAATCTGAAAGATTAAGGATGTGTCCCAGACCCAACCTGCCCCCACCTCAAACCTCTGCTGCCCTGACAGTCCCAAGGGAACCCTACAAACTGACATCAGCATCCTGGGCTGGCAAGTTTTCTTTCCCAGGGAAAAGGGCCAGTCTTTGTGTCCAGGGATCTGTGGCCCGGAGTGGCCGGACGCCTCCAAAAAAGCGGAACGATTAAGGATGTGTCCCAGACCAAACCTGCCCCTACATATAACCTCTGCTGCCCTGACAGTCCCTAGGAAACCCTACAAACTGACAGCAGCATCCTGGGCTGGCCCCTTTTCTTTTCCAGGGAAAATGGCCAGTCTTTTTCTCCAGGGGTCTGCGGTCCTGAGTGGCCAGACGCCTCCAAAAAATTCAAACAAAGCAGGACATGTGCAGGACCAAACATGCCCCAACCTCAACCCTGGGCTGCCCTGAAATTCCCAAGGGAACCCCACAAACTGACAGCAGGAATCTCGGCTGACCACTTTTCCTTTTCAGAGAAAAATGCAGGTCTTTGTCTAGTGGGGTCTGTGGGCCTGAGTGGCCGGACGCCTCCAAAAAATCCAAATGAACAAGGATATGTGTCAGACCCAACCTGCCCCCACCTCAACCCTGTGCTGCCCTGACAGTCCCAAGGGAACCCTACAAACTGAGAGCAGGAACCTGGGCTGGCCACTTTTTTTTTCTCGGGGAAAAAGGGCCAGTCTTTGTGTCCAGGGATCATTGGCCCTGGGTGGCCGGACGTCTCCAAAAAATCCAAACGAACAAGGATATGTGTCAGACCCAACCTGCCACCACTTCAACCCTGTGCTGCCCTGACAGTCCCAAGGGAACCCTACAAACTGACAGCAGCATCCTGGGCTGGCAAGTTTTCTTTCCCAGGGAAAAGGGCCAGTCTTTGTGTCCAGGGATCTGTGGCCCGGAGTGGCCGGGCGCCTCCAAAAAAGCGGAACGATTAAGGATGTGTCCCAGACCAAACATGCCCCACCCTCGACCCTGTGCTGCCCTGACAGTCCCAAGGGAACCCTACAAACTGACAGCAGGAACCTGGGCTGGCCACTTTTTTTTCTCAGGGAAAAAGGCCGGTCATTTTCTCAAGGGATCATTGGCCCTGAGTGGCCAGACGCCTCCAAAAAATCCAAACGAAAAAGGATATGTGTCAGACCCAACCTGTCCCCTCTTCAAACCTGTGCTACCTAGATATTCTCAAGGGAACTCAATCAACTGACAGCAGGAACCTGGGCTGGCAACTATTCTGTCCCAGGGAAAAGGGCCACGCCTTGTCTCCATGGGCCTGTGGCCCTCAGTGGCTGGATGCCTCCAACAAATCTGAAAGATTAAGGATGTGTCCCAGACCCAACCTGCCCCTACATATAACCTCTGCTGCCCTGACAGTCCCTAGGAAACCCTACAAACTGACAGCAGCATCCTGGGCTGGCCCCTTTTCTTTTCAAGGGAAAATGGCCAGTCTTTGTCTCCAGGGGTCTGCGGTCCTGAGTGGCCAGACGCCTCCAAAAAATTCAAACAAAGCAGGACATGTGCAGGACCAAACATGCCCCAACCTCAACCCTGGGCTGCCCTGAAATTCCCAAGGGAACCCCACAAACTGACAGCAGGAATCTCGGCTGACCACTTTTCCTTTTCATAGAAAAAGGCAGGTCTTTGTCTAGTGGGGTCTGTGGGCCTGAGTGGCCGGACGCCTCCAAAAAATCCAAATGAACAAGGATATGTGTCAGACCCAACCTGCCCCCACCTCAACCCTGTGCTGCCCTGACAGTCCCAAGGGAACCCTACAAACTGACAGCAGGAACCTGGGCTGGCCACTTTTTTTTTTCTCTGGGAAAAAGGGCCAGTCTTTGTGTCCAGGGATCTGTGGCCCGGAGTGGCCGGACGCCTCCAAAAAATCTGAACGGTTAAGGATGCGTTCCAGACCAAACCTGCCCTCACCTCAAACCTCTGCTGCCCTGACAGTCCCAAGGGAACCCTACAAACTGACATCAGCATCCTGGGCTGGCAAGTTTTCTTTCCCAGGGAAAAGGGCCAGTCTTTGTGTCCAGGGATCTGTGGCCCGGAGTGGCCGGACGCCTCCAAAAAAGCGGAACGATTAAGGGTGTGTCCCAGACCAAACCTGCCCCTACATATAACCTCTGCTGCCCTGACAGTCCCTAGGAAACCCTACAAACTGACAGCAGCATCCTGGGCTGGCCCCTTTTCTTTTCAAGGGAAAATGGCCAGTCTTTTTCTCCAGGGGTCTGCGGTCCTGAGTGGCCAGACGCCTCCAAAAAATTCAAACAAAGCAGGACATGTGCAGGACCAAACATGCCCCAACCTCAACCCTGGGCTGCCCTGAAATTCCCAAGGGAACCCCACAAACTGACAGCAGGAACCTGGGCTTGCCACTTTTTTTTTCTCGGGGAAAAAGGCCAGTCTTTGTCTCAAGGGATCATTGGCCCTGAGTGGCCGGACGCCTCCAAAAAATCCAAATGAACAAGGATATGTGTCAGACCCAACCTGCCCCCACCTCAACCCTGTGCTGCCCTGACAGTCCCAAGGGAACCCTACAAACTGACAGCAGGAACCTGGGCTGGCCACTTTTTTATTCACGGAGAAAAAGGGCCAGTCTTTGTCTCAAGGGATCATTGGCCCTGAGTGGCCGGATGCCTCCAAAAAATCTGAACGGTTAAGGATGCGTTCCAGACCAAACCTGCCCCCACCTCAAACCTCTGCTGCCCTGACAGTCCCAAGGGAACCCTACAAACTGACAGAAGGAACCTGGGCTGGCAACTTTTCTTACTGAGGGAAAAGGGCCGGTCTTTGTCTCCAGGGGCCTGTGGCCCGGAGTGGCCAAACGCCTCCAAAAAATCTGAAAGATTAAGGATGTGTCCCAGACCCAACCTGCCCCCACCTCAAACCTCTGCTGCCCTGACAGTCCCAAGGGAACCCTACAAACTGACAGCAGCATCCTGGGCTGGCAAGTTTTCTTTCCCAGGGAAAAGGGCCAGTCTTTGTGTCCAGGGATCTGTGGCCCGGAGTGGCCGGACGCCTCCAAAAAAGCGGAACGATTAAGGATGTGTCCCAGACCAAACCTGCCCCTACATATAACCTCTGCTGCCCTGACAGTCCCAAGGGAACCCTACAAACTGACAGCAGCATCCTGGGCTGGCCCCTTTTCTTTTCCAGGGAAAATGGCCAGTCTTTTTCTCCAGGGGTCTGCGGTCCTGAGTGGCCAGACGCCTCCAAAAAATTCAAACAAAGCAGGACATGTGCAGGACCAAACATGCCCCAACCTCAACCCTGGGCTGCCCTGAAATTCCCAAGGGAACCCCACAAACTGACAGCAGGAATCTCGGCTGACCACTTTTCCTTTTCAGAGAAAAAGGCAGGTCTTTGTCTAGTGGGGTCTGTGGGCCTGAGTGGCCGGACGCCTCCAAAAAATCCAAATGAACAAGGATATGTGTCAGACCCAACCTGCCCCCACCTCAACCCTGTGCTGCCCTGACAGTCCCAAGGGAACCCTACAAACTGACAGCAGGAACCTGGGCTGGCCACTTTTTTTTTCTCGGGGAAAAAGGGCCAGTCTTTGTGTCCAGGGATCATTGGCCCTGGGTGGCCGGACGTCTCCAAAAAATCCAAACGAACAAGGATATGTGTCAGACCCAACCTGCCACCACTTCAACCCTGTGCTGCCCTGACAGTCCCAAGGGAACCCTACAAACTGACAGCAGCATCCTGGGCTGGCAAGTTTTCTTTCCCAGGGAAAAGGGCCAGTCTTTGTGTCCAGGGATCTGTGGCCCGGAGTGGCCGGGCGCCTCCAAAAAAGCGGAACGATTAAGGATGTGTCCCAGACCAAACATGCCCCTCCCTCGACCCTGTGCTGCCCTGACAGTCCCAAGGGAACCCTACAAACTGACAGCAGGAACCTGGGCTGGCCACTTTTTTTTCTCAGGGAAAAAGGCCGGTCATTTTCTCAAGGGATCATTGGCCCTGAGTGTCCAGACGCCTCCAAAAAATCCAAACGAACAAGGATATGTGTCAGACCCAACCTGTCCCCTCTTCAAACCTGTGCTACCTAGATATTCTCAAGGGAACTCAATCAACTGACAGCAGGAACCTGGGCTGGCAACTATTCTGTGCCAGGGAAAAGGGCCACGCCTTGTCTCCATGGGCCTGTGGCCCTCAGTGGCTGGATGCCTCCAACAAATCTGAAAGATTAAGGATGTGTCCCAGACCCAACCTGCCCCTACATATAACCTCTGCTGCCCTGACAGTCCCTAGGAAACCCTACAAACTGACAGCAGCATCCTGGGCTGGCCCCTTTTCTTTTCAAGGGAAAATGGCCAGTCTTTGTCTCCAGGGGTCTGCGGTCCTGAGTGGCCAGACGCCTCCAAAAAATTCAAACAAAGCAGGACATGTGCAGGACCAAACATGCCCCAACCTCAACCCTGGGCTGCCCTGAAATTCCCAAGGGAACCCCACAAACTGACAGCAGGAATCTCGGCTGACCACTTTTCCTTTTCAGAGAAAAAGGCAGGTCTTTGTCTAGTGGGGTCTGTGGGCCTGAGTGGCCGGACGCCTCCAAAAAATCCAAATGAACAAGGATATGTGTCAGACCCAACCTGCCCCCACCTCAACCCTGTGCTGCCCTGACAGTCCCAAGGGAACCCTACAAACTGACAGCAGGAACCTGGGCTGGCCACTTTTTTTTTTCTCTGGGAAAAAGGGCCAGTCTTTGTGTCCAGGGATCTGTGGCCCGGAGTGGCCGGACGCCTCCAAAAAATCTGAACGGTTAAGGATGCGTTCCAGACCAAACCTGCCCTCACCTCAAACATCTGCTGCCCTGACAGTCCCAAGGGAACCCTACAAACTGACATCAGCATCCTGGGCTGGCAAGTTTTCTTTCCCAGGGAAAAGGGCCAGTCTTTGTGTCCAGGGATCTGTGGCCCGGAGTGGCCGGACGCCTCCAAAAAAGCGGAACGATTAAGGGTGTGTCCCAGACCAAACCTGCCCCTACATATAACCTCTGCTGCCCTGACAGTCCCTAGGAAACCCTACAAACTGACAGCAGCATCCTGGGCTGGCCCCTTTTCTTTTCCAGGGAAAATGGCCAGTCTTTTTCTCCAGGGGTCTGCGGTCCTGAGTGGCCAGACGCCTCCAAAAAATTCAAACAAAGCAGGACATGTGCAGGACCAAACATGCCCCAACCTCAACCCTGGGCTGCCCTGAAATTCCCAAGGGAACCCCACAAACTGACAGCAGGAACCTGGGCTTGCCACTTTTTTTTTCTCGGGGAAAAAGGCCAGTCTTTGTCTCAAGGGATCATTGGCCCTGAGTGGCCGGACGCCTCCAAAAAATCCAAATGAACAAGGATATGTGTCAGACCCAACCTGCCCCCACCTCAACCCTGTGCTGCCCTGACAGTCCCAAGGGAACCCTACAAACTGACAGCAGGAACCTGGGCTGGCCACTTTTTTATTCACGGGGAAAAAGGGCCAGTCTTTGTCTCAAGGGATCATTGGCCCTGAGTGGCCGGATGCCTCCAAAAAATCTGAACGGTTAAGGATGCGTTCCAGACCAAACCTGCCCCCACCTCAAACCTCTGCTGCCCTGACAGTCCCAAGGGAACCCTACAAACTGACAGAAGGAACCTGGGCTGGCAACTTTTCTTACTGAGGGAAAAGGGCCGGTCTTTGTCTCCAGGGGCCTGTGGCCCGGAGTGGCCAAACGCCTCCAAAAAATCTGAAAGATTAAGGATGTGTCCCAGACCAAACCTGCCCCCACCTCAAACCTCTGCTGCCCTGACAGTCCCAAGGGAACCCTACAAACTGACAGCAGCATCCTGGGCTGGCAAGTTTTCTTTCCCAGGGAAAAGGGCCAGTCTTTGTGTCCAGGGATCTGTGGCCCGGAGTGGCCGGACGCCTCCAAAAAAGCGGAACGATTAAGGATGTGTCCCAGACCAAACCTGCCCCTACATATAACCTCTGCTGCCCTGACAGTCCCTAGGAAACCCTACAAACTGACAGCAGCATCCTGGGCTGGCCCCTTTTCTTTTCCAGGGAAAATGGCCAGTCTTTGTCTCCAGGGGTCTGCGGTCCTGAGTGGCCAGACGCCTCCAAAAAATTCAAACAAAGCAGGACATGTGCAGGACCAAACATGCCCCAACCTCAACCCTGGGCTGCCCTGAAATTCCCAAGGGAACCCCACAAACTGACAGCAGGAATCTCGGCTGACCACTTTTCCTTTTCAGAGAAAAATGCAGGTCTTTGTCTAGTGGGGTCTGTGGGCCTGAGTGGCCGGACGCCTCCAAAAAATCCAAATGAACAAGGATATGTGTCAGACCCAACCTGCCCCCACCTCAACCCTGTGCTGCCCTGACAGTCCCAAGGGAACCCTACAAACTGACAGCAGGAACCTGGGCTGGCCACTTTTTTTTTCTCGGGGAAAAAGGGCCAGTCTTTGTGTCCAGGGATCATTGGCCCTGGGTGGCCGGACGTCTCCAAAAAATCCAAACGAACAAGGATATGTGTCAGACCCAACCTGCCACCACTTCAACCCTGTGCTGCCCTGACAGTTCCAAGGGAACCCTACAAACTGACAGCAGCATCCTGGGCTGGCAAGTTTTCTTTCCCAGGGAAAAGGGCCAGTCTTTGTGTCCAGGGATCTGTGGCCCGGAGTGGCCGGGCGCCTCCAAAAAAGCGGAACGATTAAGGATGTGTCCCAGACCAAACATGCCCCACCCTCGACCCTGTGCTGCCCTGACAGTCCCAAGGGAACCCTACAAACTGACAGCAGGAACCTGGGCTGGCCACTTTTTTTTCTCAGGGAAAAAGGCCGGTCATTTTCTCAAGGGATCATTGGCCCTGAGTGTCCAGACGCCTCCAAAAAATCCAAACGAAAAAGGATATGTGTCAGACCCAACCTGTCCCCTCTTCAAACCTGTGCTACCTAGATATTCTCAAGGGAACTCAATCAACTGACAGCAGGAACCTGGGCTGGCAACTATTCTGTGCCAGGGAAAAGGGCCACGCCTTGTCTCCATGGGCCTGTGGCCCTCAGTGGCTGGATGCCTCCAACAAATCTGAAAGATTAAGGATGTGTCCCAGACCCAACCTGCCCCTACATATAACCTCTGCTGCCCTGACAGTCCCTAGGAAACCCTACAAACTGACAGCAGCATCCTGGGCTGGCCCCTTTTCTTTTCCAGGGAAAATGGCCAGTCTTTGTCTCCAGGGGTCTGCGGTCCTGAGTGGCCAGACGCCTCCAAAAAATTCAAACAAAGCAGGACATGTGCAGGACCAAACATGCCCCAACCTCAACCCTGGGCTGCCCTGAAATTCCCAAGGGAACCCCACAAACTGACAGCAGGAATCTCGGCTGACCACTTTTCCTTTTCAGAGAAAAAGGCAGGTCTTTGTCTAGTGGGGTCTGTGGGCCTGAGTGGCCGGACGCCTCCAAAAAATCCAAATGAACAAGGATATGTGTCAGACCCAACCTGCCCCCACCTCAACCCTGTGCTGCCCTGACAGTCCCAAGGGAACCCTACAAACTGACAGCAGGAACCTGGGCTGGCCACTTTTTTTTTTCTCTGGGAAAAAGGGCCAGTCTTTGTGTCCAGGGATCTGTGGCCCGGAGTGGCCGGACGCCTCCAAAAAATCTGAACGGTTAAGGATGCGTTCCAGACCAAACCTGCCCTCACCTCAAACCTCTGCTGCCCTGACAGTCCCAAGGGAACCCTACAAACTGACATCAGCATCCTGGGCTGGCAAGTTTTCTTTCCCAGGGAAAAGGGCCAGTCTTTGTGTCCAGGGATCTGTGGCCCGTAGTGGCCGGACGCCTCCAAAAAAGCGGAACGATTAAGGATGTGTCCCAGACCAAACCTGCCCCTACATATAACCTCTGCTGCCCTGACAGTCCCTAGGAAACCCTACAAACTGACAGCAGCATCCTGGGCTGGCCCCTTTTCTTTTCCAGGGAAAATGGCCAGTCTTTGTCTCCAGGGGTCTGCGGTCCTGAGTGGCCAGACGCCTCCAAAAAATTCAAACAAAGCAGGACATGTGCAGGACCAAACATGCCCCAACCTCAACCCTGGGCTGCCCTGAAATTCCCAAGGGAACCCCACAAACTGACAGCAGGAATCTCGGCTGACCACTTTTCCTTTTCAGAGAAAAAGGCAGGTCTTTGTCTAGTGGGGTCTGTGGGCCTGAGTGGCCGGACGCCTCCAAAAAATCCAAATGAACAAGGATATGTGTCAGACCCAACCTGCCCCCACCTCAACCCTGTGCTGCCCTGACAGTCCCAAGGGAACCCTACAAACTGACAGCAGGAACCTGGGCTGGCCACTTTTTTTTTTCTCTGGGAAAAAGGGCCAGTCTTTGTGTCCAGGGATCTGTGGCCCGGAGTGGCCGGACGCCTCCAAAAAATCTGAACGGTTAAGGATGCGTTCCAGACCAAACCTGCCCTCACCTCAAACATCTGCTGCCCTGACAGTCCCAAGGGAACCCTACAAACTGACATCAGCATCCTGGGCTGGCAAGTTTTCTTTCCCAGGGAAAAGGGCCAGTCTTTGTGTCCAGGGATCTGTGGCCCGGAGTGGCCGGACGCCTCCAAAAAAGCGGAACGATTAAGGATGTGTCCCAGACCAAACCTGCCCCTACATATAACCTCTGCTGCCCTGACAGTCCCTAGGAAACCCTACAAACTGACAGCAGCATCCTGGGCTGGCCCCTTTTCTTTTCCAGGGAAAATGGCCAGTCTTTGTCTCCAGGGGTCTGCGGTCCTGAGTGGCCAGACGCCTCCAAAAAATTCAAACAAAGCAGGACATGTGCAGGACCAAACATGCCCCAACCTCAACCCTGGGCTGCCCTGAAATTCCCAAGGGAACCCCACAAACTGACAGCAGGAATCTCGGCTGACCACTTTTCCTTTTCAGAGAAAAATGCAGGTCTTTGTCTAGTGGGGTCTGTGGGCCTGAGTGGCCGGACGCCTCCAAAAAATCCAAATGAACAAGGATATGTGTCAGACCCAACCTGCCCCCACCTCAACCCTGTGCTGCCCTGACAGTCCCAAGGGAACCCTACAAACTGACAGCAGGAACCTGGGCTGGCCACTTTTTTTTTCTCGGGGAAAAAGGGCCAGTCTTTGTGTCCAGGGATCATTGGCCCTGGGTGGCCGGACGTCTCCAAAAAATCCAAACGAACAAGGATATGTGTCAGACCCAACCTGCCACCACTTCAACCCTGTGCTGCCCTGACAGTTCCAAGGGAACCCTACAAACTGACAGCAGCATCCTGGGCTGGCAAGTTTTCTTTCCCAGGGAAAAGGGCCAGTCTTTGTGTCCAGGGATCTGTGGCCCGGAGTGGCCGGGCGCCTCCAAAAAAGCGGAACGATTAAGGATGTGTCCCAGACCAAACATGCCCCACCCTCGACCCTGTGCTGCCCTGACAGTCCCAAGGGAACCCTACAAACTGACAGCAGGAACCTGGGCTGGCCACTTTTTTTTCTCAGGGAAAAAGGCCGGTCATTTTCTCAAGGGATCATTGGCCCTGAGTGTCCAGACGCCTCCAAAAAATCCAAACGAAAAAGGATATGTGTCAGACCCAACCTGTCCCCTCTTCAAACCTGTGCTACCTAGATATTCTCAAGGGAACTCAATCAACTGACAGCAGGAACCTGGGCTGGCAACTATTCTGTGCCAGGGAAAAGGGCCACGCCTTGTCTCCATGGGCCTGTGGCCCTCAGTGGCTGGATGCCTCCAACAAATCTGAAAGATTAAGGATGTGTCCCAGACCCAACCTGCCCCTACATATAACCTCTGCTGCCCTGACAGTCCCTAGGAAACCCTACAAACTGACAGCAGCATCCTGGGCTGGCCCCTTTTCTTTTCCAGGGAAAATGGCCAGTCTTTGTCTCCAGGGGTCTGCGGTCCTGAGTGGCCAGACGCCTCCAAAAAATTCAAACAAAGCAGGACATGTGCAGGACCAAACATGCCCCAACCTCAACCCTGGGCTGCCCTGAAATTCCCAAGGGAACCCCACAAACTGACAGCAGGAATCTCGGCTGACCACTTTTCCTTTTCAGAGAAAAAGGCAGGTCTTTGTCTAGTGGGGTCTGTGGGCCTGAGTGGCCGGACGCCTCCAAAAAATCCAAATGAACAAGGATATGTGTCAGACCCAACCTGCCCCCACCTCAACCCTGTGCTGCCCTGACAGTCCCAAGGGAACCCTACAAACTGACAGCAGGAACCTGGGCTGGCCACTTTTTTTTTTCTCTGGGAAAAAGGGCCAGTCTTTGTGTCCAGGGATCTGTGGCCCGGAGTGGCCGGACGCCTCCAAAAAATCTGAACGGTTAAGGATGCGTTCCAGACCAAACCTGCCCTCACCTCAAACCTCTGCTGCCCTGACAGTCCCAAGGGAACCCTACAAACTGACATCAGCATCCTGGGCTGGCAAGTTTTCTTTCCCAGGGAAAAGGGCCAGTCTTTGTGTCCAGGGATCTGTGGCCCGTAGTGGCCGGACGCCTCCAAAAAAGCGGAACGATTAAGGATGTGTCCCAGACCAAACCTGCCCCTACATATAACCTCTGCTGCCCTGACAGTCCCTAGGAAACCCTACAAACTGACAGCAGCATCCTGGGCTGGCCCCTTTTCTTTTCCAGGGAAAATGGCCAGTCTTTGTCTCCAGGGGTCTGCGGTCCTGAGTGGCCAGACGCCTCCAAAAAATTCAAACAAAGCAGGACATGTGCAGGACCAAACATGCCCCAACCTCAACCCTGGGCTGCCCTGAAATTCCCAAGGGAACCCCACAAACTGACAGCAGGAATCTCGGCTGACCACTTTTCCTTTTCAGAGAAAAAGGCAGGTCTTTGTCTAGTGGGGTCTGTGGGCCTGAGTGGCCGGACGCCTCCAAAAAATCCAAATGAACAAGGATATGTGTCAGACCCAACCTGCCCCCACCTCAACCCTGTGCTGCCCTGACAGTCCCAAGGGAACCCTACAAACTGACAGCAGGAACCTGGGCTGGCCACTTTTTTTTTTCTCTGGGAAAAAGGGCCAGTCTTTGTGTCCAGGGATCTGTGGCCCGGAGTGGCCGGACGCCTCCAAAAAATCTGAACGGTTAAGGATGCGTTCCAGACCAAACCTGCCCTCACCTCAAACATCTGCTGCCCTGACAGTCCCAAGGGAACCCTACAAACTGACATCAGCATCCTGGGCTGGCAAGTTTTCTTTCCCAGGGAAAAGGGCCAGTCTTTGTGTCCAGGGATCTGTGGCCCGGAGTGGCCGGACGCCTCCAAAAAAGCGGAACGATTAAGGATGTGTCCCAGACCAAACCTGCCCCTACATATAACCTCTGCTGCCCTGACAGTCCCTAGGAAACCCTACAAACTGACAGCAGCATCCTGGGCTGGCCCCTTTTCTTTTCCAGGGAAAATGGCCAGTCTTTTTCTCCAGGGGTCTGCGGTCCTGAGTGGCCAGACGCCTCCAAAAAATTCAAACAAAGCAGGACATGTGCAGGACCAAACATGCCCCAACCTCAACCCTGGGCTGCCCTGAAATTCCCAAGGGAACCCCACAAACTGACAGCAGGAATCTCGGCTGACCACTTTTCCTTTTCAGAGAAAAAGGCAGGTCTTTGTCTAGTGGGGTCTGTGGGCCTGAGTGGCCGGACGCCTCCAAAAAATCCAAATGAACAAGGATATGTGTCAGACCCAACCTGCCCCCACCTCAACCCTGTGCTGCCCTGACAGTCCCAAGGGAACCCTACAAACTGACAGCAGGAACCTGGGCTGGCCACTTTTTTTTTCTCGGGGAAAAAGGGCCAGTCTTTGTGTCCAGGGATCATTGGCCCTGGGTGGCCGGACGTCTCCAAAAAATCCAAACGAACAAGGATATGTGTCAGACCCAACCTGCCACCACTTCAACCCTGTGCTGCCCTGACAGTCCCAAGGGAACCCTACAAACTGACAGCAGCATCCTGGGCTGGCAAGTTTTCTTTCCCAGGGAAAAGGGCCAGTCTTTGTGTCCAGGGATCTGTGGCCCGGAGTGGCTGGGCGCCTCCAAAAAAGCGGAACGATTAAGGATGTGTCCCAGACCAAACATGCCCCACCCTCGACCCTGTGCTGCCCTGACAGTCCCAAGGGAACCCTACAAACTGACAGCAGGAACCTGGGCTGGCCACTTTTTTTTCTCAGGGAAAAAGGCCGGTCATTTTCTCAAGGGATCATTGGCCCTGAGTGTCCAGACGCCTCCAAAAAATCCAAACGAAAAAGGATATGTGTCAGACCCAACCTGTCCCCTCTTCAAACCTGTGCTACCTAGATATTCTCAAGGGAACTCAATCAACTGACAGCAGGAACCTGGGCTGGCAACTATTCTGTGCCAGGGAAAAGGGCCACGCCTTGTCTCCATGGGCCTGTGGCCCTCAGTGGCTGGATGCCTCCAACAAATCTGAAAGATTAAGGATGTGTCCCAGACCCAACCTGCCCCTACATATAACCTCTGCTGCCCTGACAGTCCCTAGGAAACCCTACAAACTGACAGCAGCATCCTGGGCTGGCCCCTTTTCTTTTCAAGGGAAAATGGCCAGTCTTTGTCTCCAGGGGTCTGCGGTCCTGAGTGGCCAGACGCCTCCAAAAAATTCAAACAAAGCAGGACATGTGCAGGACCAAACATGCCCCAACCTCAACCCTGGGCTGCCCTGAAATTCCCAAGGGAACCCCACAAACTGACAGCAGGAATCTCGGCTGACCACTTTTCCTTTTCAGAGAAAAAGGCAGGTCTTTGTCTAGTGGGGTCTGTGGGCCTGAGTGGCCGGACGCCTCCAAAAAATCCAAATGAACAAGGATATGTGTCAGACCCAACCTGCCCCCACCTCAACCCTGTGCTGCCCTGACAGTCCCAAGGGAACCCTACAAACTGACAGCAGGAACCTGGGCTGGCAACTTTTTTTTTTTCTCTGGGAAAAAGGGCCAGTCTTTGTGTCCAGGGATCTGTGGCCCGGAGTGGCCGGACGCCTCCAAAAAATCTGAACGGTTAAGGATGCGTTCCAGACCAAACCTGCCCTCACCTCAAACATCTGCTGCCCTGACAGTCCCAAGGGAACCCTACAAACTGACAGCAGCATCCTGGGCTGGCAAGTTTTCTTTCCCAGGGAAAAGGGCCAGTCTTTGTGTCCAGGGATCTGTGGCCCGGAGTGGCCGGACGCCTCCAAAAAAGCGGAACGATTAAGGGTGTGTCCCAGACCAAACCTGCCCCTACATATAACCTCTGCTGCCCTGACAGTCCCTAGGAAACCCTACAAACTGACAGCAGCATCCTGGGCTGGCCCCTTTTCTTTTCAAGGGAAAATGGCCAGTCTTTTTCTCCAGGGGTCTGCGGTCCTGAGTGGCCAGACGCCTCCAAAAAATTCAAACAAAGCAGGACATGTGCAGGACCAAACATGCCCCAACCTCAACCCTGGGCTGCCCTGAAATTCCCAAGGGAACCCCACAAACTGACAGCAGGAACCTGGGCTTGCCACTTTTTTTTTCTCGGGGAAAAAGGCCAGTCTTTGTCTCAAGGGATCATTGGCCCTGAGTGGCCGGACGCCTCCAAAAAATCCAAATGAACAAGGATATGTGTCAGACCCAACCTGCCCCCACCTCAACCCTGTGCTGCCCTGACAGTCCCAAGGGAACCCTACAAACTGACAGCAGGAACCTGGGCTGGCCACTTTTTTATTCACGGGGAAAAAGGGCCAGTCTTTGTCTCAAGGGATCATTGGCCCTGAGTGGCCGGATGCCTCCAAAAAATCTGAACGGTTAAGGATGCGTTCCAGACCAAACCTGCCCCCACCTCAAACCTCTGCTGCCCTGACAGTCCCAAGGGAACCCTACAAACTGACAGAAGGAACCTGGGCTGGCAACTTTTCTTACTGAGGGAAAAGGGCCGGTCTTTGTCTCCAGGGGCCTGTGGCCCGGAGTGGCCAAACGCCTCCAAAAAATCTGAAAGATTAAGGATGTGTCCCAGACCCAACCTGCCCCCACCTCAAACCTCTGCTGCCCTGACAGTCCCAAGGGAACCCTACAAACTGACAGCAGCATCCTGGGCTGGCAAGTTTTCTTTCCCAGGGAAAAGGGCCAGTCTTTGTGTCCAGGGATCTGTGGCCCGGAGTGGCCGGACGCCTCCAAAAAAGTGGAACGATTAAGGAAGTGTCCCAGACCAAACCTGCCCCTACATATAACCTCTGCTGCCCTGACAGTCCCTAGGAAACCCTACAAACTGACAGCAGCATCCTGGGCTGGCCCCTTTTCTTTTCCAGGGAAAATGGCCAGTCTTTTTCTCCAGGGGTCTGCGGTCCTGAGTGGCCAGACGCCTCCAAAAAATTCAAACAAAGCAGGACATGTGCAGGACCAAAACATGCCCCAACCTCAACCCTGGGCTGCCCTGAAATTCCCAAGGGAACCCCACAAACTGACAGCAGGAATCTCGGCTGACCACTTTTCCTTTTCAGAGAAAAAGGCAGGTCTTTGTCTAGTGGGGTCTGTGGGCCTGAGTGGCCGGACGCCTCCAAAAAATCCAAATGAACAAGGATATGTGTCAGACCCAACCTGCCCCCACCTCAACCCTGTGCTGCCCTGACAGTCCCAAGGGAACCCTACAAACTGACAGCAGGAACCTGGGCTGGCCACTTTTTTTTTCTCGGGGAAAAAGGGCCAGTCTTTGTGTCCAGGGATCATTGGCCCTGGGTGGCCGGACGTCTCCAAAAAATCCAAACGAACAAGGATATGTGTCAGACCAAACCTGCCACCACTTCAACCCTGTGCTGCCCTGACAGTCCCAAGGGAACCCTACAAACTGACAGCAGCATCCTGGGCTGGCAAGTTTTCTTTCCCAGGGAAAAGGGCCAGTCTTTGTGTCCAGGGATCTGTGGCCCGGAGTGGCCGGGCGCCTCCAAAAAAGCGGAACGATTAAGGATGTGTCCCAGACCAAACATGCCCCACCCTCGACCCTGTGCTGCCCTGACAGTCCCAAGGGAACCCTACAAACTGACAGCAGGAACCTGGGCTGGCCACTTTTTTTTCTCAGGGAAAAAGGCCGGTCATTTTCTCAAGGGATCATTGGCCCTGAGTGTCCAGACGCCTCCAAAAATCCAAACGAAAAAGGATATGTGTCAGACCCAACCTGTCCCCTCTTCAAACCTGTGCTACCTAGATATTCTCAAGGGAACTCAATCAACTGACAGCAGGAACCTGGGCTGGCAACTATTCTGTGCCAGGGAAAAGGGCCACGCCTTGTCTCCATGGGCCTGTGGCCCTCAGTGGCTGGATGCCTCCAACAAATCTGAAAGATTAAGGATGTGTCCCAGACCCAACCTGCCCCTACATATAACCTCTGCTGCCCTGACAGTCCCTAGGAAACCCTACAAACTGACAGCAGCATCCTGGGCTGGCCCCTTTTCTTTTCAAGGGAAAATGGCCAGTCTTTGTCTCCAGGGGTCTGCGGTCCTGAGTGGCCAGACGCCTCCAAAAAATTCAAACAAAGCAGGACATGTGCAGGACCAAACATGCCCCAACCTCAACCCTGGGCTGCCCTGAAATTCCCAAGGGAACCCCACAAACTGACAGCAGGAATCTCGGCTGACCACTTTTCCTTTTCAGAGAAAAAGGCAGGTCTTTGTCTAGTGGGGTCTGTGGGCCTGAGTGGCCGGACGCCTCCAAAAAATCCAAATGAACAAGGATATGTGTCAGACCCAACCTGCCCCCACCTCAACCCTGTGCTGCCCTGACAGTCCCAAGGGAACCCTACAAACTGACAGCAGGAACCTGGGCTGGCAACTTTTTTTTTTCTCTGGGAAAAAGGGCCAGTCTTTGTGTCCAGGGATCTGTGGCCCGGAGTGGCCGGACGCCTCCAAAAAATCTGAACGGTTAAGGATGCGTTCCAGACCAAACCTGCCCTCACCTCAAACATCTGCTGCCCTGACAGTCCCAAGGGAACCCTACAAACTGACATCAGCATCCTGGGCTGGCAAGTTTCTTTCCCAGGGAAAAGGGCCAGTCTTTGTGTCCAGGGATCTGTGGCCCGGAGTGGCCGGACGCCTCCAAAAAGGCGGAACGATTAAGGGTGTGTCCCAGACCAAACCTGCCCCTACATATAACCTCTGCTGCCCTGACAGTCCCTAGGAAACCCTACAAACTGACAGCAGCATCCTGGGCTGGCCCCTTTTCTTTTCAAGGGAAAATGGCCAGTCTTTTTCTCCAGGGGTCTGCGGTCCTGAGTGGCCAGACGCCTCCAAAAAATTCAAACAAAGCAGGACATGTGCAGGACCAAACATGCCCCAACCTCAACCCTGGGCTGCCCTGAAATTCCCAAGGGAACCCCACAAACTGACAGCAGGAACCTGGGCTTGCCACTTTTTTTTTCTCGGGGAAAAAGGCCAGTCTTTGTCTCAAGGGATCATTGGCCCTGAGTGGCCGGACGCCTCCAAAAAATCCAAATGAACAAGGATATGTGTCAGACCCAACCTGCCCCCACCTCAACCCTGTGCTGCCCTGACAGTCCCAAGGGAACCCTACAAACTGACAGCAGGAACCTGGGCTGGCCACTTTTTTATTCACGGGGAAAAAGGGCCAGTCTTTGTCTCAAGGGATCATTGGCCCTGAGTGGCCGGATGCCTCCAAAAAATCTGAACGGTTAAGGATGCGTTCCAGACCAAACCTGCCCCCACCTCAAACCTCTGCTGCCCTGACAGTCCCAAGGGAACCCTACAAACTGACAGAAGGAACCTGGGCTGGCAACTTTTCTTACTGAGGGAAAAGGGCCGGTCTTTGTCTCCAGGGGCCTGTGGCCCGGAGTGGCCAAACGCCTCCAAAAAATCTGAAAGATTAAGGATGCGTTCCAGACCCAACCTGCCCCCACCTCAAACCTCTGCTGCCCTGACAGTCCCAAGGGAACCCTACAAACTGACAGCAGCATCCTGGGCTGGCAAGTTTTCTTTCCCAGGGAAAAGGGCCAGTCTTTGTGTCCAGGGATCTGTGGCCCGGAGTGGCCGGACGCCTCCAAAAAAGCGGAACGATTAAGGATGTGTCCCAGACCAAACCTGCCCCTACATATAACCTCTGCTGCCCTGACAGTCCCTAGGAAACTCTACAAACTGACAGCAGCATCCTGGGCTGGCCCCTTTTCTTTTCCAGGGAAAATGGCCAGTCTTTTTCTCCAGGGGTCTGCGGTCCTGAGTGGCCAGACGCCTCCAAAAAATTCAAACAAAGCAGGACATGTGCAGGACCAAACATGCCCCAACCTCAACCCTGGGCTGCCCTGAAATTCCCAAGGGAACCCCACAAACTGACAGCAGGAATCTCGGCTGACCACTTTTCCTTTTCAGAGAAAAATGCAGGTCTTTGTCTAGTGGGGTCTGTGGGCCTGAGTGGCCGGACGCCTCCAAAAAATCCAAATGAACAAGGATATGTGTCAGACCCAACCTGCCCCCACCTCAACCCTGTGCTGCCCTGACAGTCCCAAGGGAACCCTACAAACTGACAGCAGGAACCTGGGCTGGCCACTTTTTTTTTCTCGGGGAAAAAGGGCCAGTCTTTGTGTCCAGGGATCATTGGCCCTGGGTGGCCGGACGTCTCCAAAAAAGCGGAACGATTAAGGATGTGTCCCAGACCAAACATGCCCCACCCTCGACCCTGTGCTGCCCTGACAGTCCCAAGGGAACCCTACAAACTGACAGCAGGAACCTGGGCTGGCCACTTTTTTTTCTCAGGGAAAAAGGCCGGTCATTTTCTCAAGGGATCATTGGCCCTGAGTGTCCAGACGCCTCCAAAAAATCCAAACGAAAAAGGATATGTGTCAGACCCAACCTGTCCCCTCTTCAAACCTGTGCTACCTAGATATTCTCAAGGGAACTCAATCAACTGACAGCAGGAACCTGGGCTGGCAACTATTCTGTCCCAGGGAAAAGGGCCACGCCTTGTCTCCATGGGCCTGTGGCCCTCAGTGGCTGGATGCCTCCAACAAATCTGAAAGATTAAGGATGTGTCCCAGACCCAACCTGCCCCTACATATAACCTCTGCTGCCCTGACAGTCCCTAGGAAACCCTACAAACTGACAGCAGCATCCTGGGCTGGCCCCTTTTCTTTTCAAGGGAAAATGGCCAGTCTTTGTCTCCAGGGGTCTGCGGTCCTGAGTGGCCAGACGCCTCCAAAAAATTCAAACAAAGCAGGACATGTGCAGGAGCAAACATGCCCCAACCTCAACCCTGGGCTGCCCTGAAATTCCCAAGGGAACCCCACAAACTGACAGCAGGAATCTCGGCTGACCACTTTTCCTTTTCAGAGAAAAAGGCAGGTCTTTGTCTAGTGGGGTCTGTGGGCCTGAGTGGCCGGACGCCTCCAAAAAATCCAAATGAACAAGGATATGTGTCAGACCCAACCTGCCCCCACCTCAACCCTGTGCTGCCCTGACAGTCCCAAGGGAACCCTACAAACTGACAGCAGGAACCTGGGCTGGCCACATATTTTTTTCTCTGGGAAAAAGGGCCAGTCTTTGTGTCCAGGGATCTGTGGCCCGGAGTGGCCGGACGCCTCCAAAAAATCTGAACGGTTAAGGATGCGTTCCAGACCAAACCTGCCCTCACCTCAAACATCTGCTGCCCTGACAGTCCCAAGGGAACCCTACAAACTGACATCAGCATCCTGGGCTGGCAAGTTTTCTTTCCCAGGGAAAAGGGCCAGTCTTTGTGTCCAGGGATCTGTGGCCCGGAGTGGCCGGACGCCTCCAAAAAAGCGGAACGATTAAGGGTGTGTCCCAGACCAAACCTGCCCCTACATATAACCTCTGCTGCCCTGACAGTCCCTAGGAAACCCTACAAACTGACAGCAGCATCCTGGGCTGGCCCCTTTTCTTTTCAAGGGAAAATGGCCAGTCTTTGTCTCCAGGGGTCTGCGGTCCTGAGTGGCCAGACGCCTCCAAAAAATTCAAACAAAGCAGGACATGTGCAGGACCAAACATGCCCCAACCTCAACCCTGGGCTGCCCTGAAATTCCCAAGGGAACCCCACAAACTGACAGCAGGAACCTGGGCTTGCCACTTTTTTTTTCTCGGGGAAAAAGGCCAGTCTTTGTCTCAAGGGATCATTGGCCCTGAGTGGCCGGACGCCTCCAAAAAATCCAAATGAACAAGGATATGTGTCAGACCCAACCTGCCCCCACCTCAACCCTGTGCTGCCCTGACAGTCCCAAGGGAACCCTACAAACTGACAGCAGGAACCTGGGCTGGCCACTTTTTTATTCACGGGGAAAAAGGGCCAGTCTTTGTCTCAAGGGATCATTGGCCCTGAGTGGCCGGATGCCTCCAAAAAATCTGAACGGTTAAGGATGCGTTCCAGACCAAACCTGCCCCCACCTCAAACCTCTGCTGCCCTGACAGTCCCAAGGGAACCCTACAAACTGACAGAAGGAACCTGGGCTGGCAACTTTTCTTACTGAGGGAAAAGGGCCGGTCTTTGTCTCCAGGGGCCTGTGGCCCGGAGTGGCCAAACGCCTCCAAAAAATCTGAAAGATTAAGGATGTGTCCCAGACCCAACCTGCCCCCACCTCAAACCTCTGCTGCCCTGACAGTCCCAAGGGAACCCTACAAACTGACAGCAGCATCCTGGGCTGGCAAGTTTTCTTTCCCAGGGAAAAGGGCCAGTCTTTGTGTCCAGGGATCTGTGGCCCGGAGTGGCCGGACGCCTCCAAAAAAGCGGAACGATTAAGGATGTGTCCCAGACCCAACCTGCCCCTACATATAACCTCTGCTGCCCTGACAGTCCCTAGGAAACCCTACAAACTGACAGCAGCATCCTGGGCTGGCCCCTTTTCTTTTCCAGGGAAAATGGCCAGTCTTTTTCTCCAGGGGTCTGCGGTCCTGAGTGGCCAGACGCCTCCAAAAAATTCAAACAAAGCAGGACATGTGCAGGACCAAACATGCCCCAACCTCAACCCTGGGCTGCCCTGAAATTCCCAAGGGAACCCCACAAACTGACAGCAGGAATCTCGGCTGACCACTTTTCCTTTTCAGAGAAAAAGGCAGGTCTTTGTCTAGTGGGGTCTGTGGGCCTGAGTGGCCGGACGCCTCCAAAAAATCCAAATGAACAAGGATATGTGTCAGACCCAACCTGCCCCCACCTCAACCCTGTGCTGCCCTGACAGTCCCAAGGGAACCCTACAAACTGACAGCAGGAACCTGGGCTGGCCACTTTTTTTTTCTCGGGGAAAAAGGGCCAGTCTTTGTGTCCAGGGATCATTGGCCCTGGGTGGCCGGACGTCTCCAAAAAATCCAAACGAACAAGGATATGTGTCAGACCCAACCTGCCACCACTTCAACCCTGTGCTGCCCTGACAGTCCCAAGGGAACCCTACAAACTGACAGCAGCATCCTGGGCTGGCAAGTTTTCTTTCCCAGGGAAAAGGGCCAGTCTTTGTGTCCAGGGATCTGTGGCCCGGAGTGGCCGGGCGCCTCCAAAAAAGCGGAACGATTAAGGATGTGTCCCAGACCAAACATGCCCCACCCTCGACCCTGTGCTGCCCTGACAGTCCCAAGGGAACCCTACAAACTGACAGCAGGAACCTGGGCTGGCCACTTTTTTTTCTCAGGGAAAAAGGCCGGTCATTTTCTCAAGGGATCATTGGCCCTGAGTGTCCAGACGCCTCCAAAAAATCCAAACGAAAAAGGATATGTGTCAGACCCAACCTGTCCCCTCTTCAAACCTGTGCTACCTAGATATTCTCTAGGGAACTCAATCAACTGACAGCAGGAACCTGGGCTGGCAACTATTCTGTCCCAGGGAAAAGGGCCACGCCTTGTCTCCATGGGCCTGTGGCCCTCAGTGGCTGGATGCCTCCAACAAATCTGAAAGATTAAGGATGTGTCCCAGACCCAACCTGCCCCTACATATAACCTCTGCTGCCCTGACAGTCCCTAGGAAACCCTACAAACTGACAGCAGCATCCTGGGCTGGCCCCTTTTCTTTTCAAGGGAAAATGGCCAGTCTTTGTCTCCAGGGGTCTGCGGTCCTGAGTGGCCAGACGCCTCCAAAAAATTCAAACAAAGCAGGACATGTGCAGGACCAAACATGCCCCAACCTCAACCCTGGGCTGCCCTGAAATTCCCAAGGGAACCCCACAAACTGTCATCAGGAATCTCAGCTGACCACTTTTCCTTTTCAGAGAAAAAAGCAGGTCTTTGTCCAGTGGGGTCTGTGGGCCTGAGTGGCCGGACGCCTCCAAAAAATCCAAATGAACAAGGATATGTGTCAGACCCAACCTGCCCCCACCTCAACCCTGTGCTGCCCTGACAGTCCCAAGGGAACCCTACAAACTGACAGCAGGAACCTGGGCTGGCCACTTTTTTTTTTCTCTGGGAAAAAGGGCCAGTCTTTGTGTCCAGGGATCTGTGGCCCGGAGTGGCCGGACGCCTCCAAAAAATCTGAACGGTTAAGGATGCGTTCCAGACCAAACCTGCCCTCACCTCAAACATCTGCTGCCCTGACAGTCCCAAGGGAACCCTACAAACTGACATCAGCATCCTGGGCTGGCAAGTTTTCTTTCCCAGGGAAAAGGGCCAGTCTTTGTGTCCAGGGATCTGTGGCCCGGAGTGGCCGGACGCCTCCAAAAAAGCGGAACGATTAAGGGGTGTGTCCCAGACCAAACCTGCCCCTACATATAACCTCTGCTGCCCTGACAGTCCCTAGGAAACCCTACAAACTGACAGCAGCATCCTGGGCTGGCCCCTTTTCTTTTCAAGGGAAAATGGCCAGTCTTTTTCTCCAGGGGTCTGCGGTCCTGAGTGGCCAGACGCCTCCAAAAAATTCAAACAAAGCAGGACATGTGCAGGACCAAACATGCCCCAACCTCAACCCTGGGCTGCCCTGAAATTCCCAAGGGAACCCCACAAACTGACAGCAGGAACCTGGGCTTGCCACTTTTTTTTTCTCGGGGAAAAAGGCCAGTCTTTGTCTCAAGGGATCATTGGCCCTGAGTGGCCGGACGCCTCCAAAAAATCCAAATGAACAAGGATATGTGTCAGACCCAACCTGCCCCCACCTCAACCCTGTGCTGCCCTGACAGTCCCAAGGGAACCCTACAAACTGACAGCAGGAACCTGGGCTGGCCACTTTTTTATTCACGGGGAAAAAGGGCCAGTCTTTGTCTCAAGGGATCATTGGCCCTGAGTGGCCGGATGCCTCCAAAAAATCTGAACGGTTAAGGATGCGTTCCAGACCAAACCTGCCCCCACCTCAAACCTCTGCTGCCCTGACAGTCCCAGGGAACCCTACAAACTGACAGAAGGAACCTGGGCTGGCAACTTTTCTTACTGAGGGAAAAGGGCCGGTCTTTGTCTCCAGGGGCCTGTGGCCCGGAGTGGCCAAACGCCTCCAAAAAATCTGAAAGATTAAGGATGTGTCCCAGACCCAACCTGCCCCCACCTCAACCTCTGCTGCCCTGACAGTCCCAAGGGAACCCTACAAACTGACAGCAGCATCCTGGGCTGGCAAGTTTTCTTTCCCAGGGAAAAGGGCCAGTCTTTGTGTCCAGGGATCTGTGGCCCGGAGTGGCCGGACGCCTCCAAAAAAAGCGGAACGATTAAGGATGTGTCCCAGACCAAACCTGCCCCTACATATAACCTCTGCTGCCCTGACAGTCCCTAGGAAACCCTACAAACTGACAGCAGCATCCTGGGCTGGCCCCTTTTCTTTTCCAGGGAAAATGGCCAGTCTTTTTCTCCAGGGGTCTGCGGTCCTGAGTGGCCAGACGCCTCCAAAAAATTCAAACAAAGCAGGACATGTGCAGGACCAAACATGCCCCAACCTCAACCCTGGGCTGCCCTGAAATTCCCAAGGGAACCCCACAAACTGTCATCAGGAATCTCAGCTGACCACTTTTCCTTTTCAGAGAAAAAAGCAGGTCTTTGTCCAGTGGGGTCTGTGGGCCTGAGTGGCCGGACGCCTCCAAAAAATCCAAATGAACAAGGATATGTGTCAGACCCAACCTGCCCCCACCTCAACCCTGTGCTGCCCTGACAGTCCCAAGGGAACCCTACAAACTGACAGCAGGAACCTGGGCTGGCCACATATTTTTTTCTCTGGGAAAAAGGGCCAGTCTTTGTGTCCAGGGATCTGTGGCCCGGAGTGGCCGGACGCCTCCAAAAAATCTGAACGGTTAAGGATGCGTTCCAGACCAAACCTGCCCTCACCTCAAACATCTGCTGCCCTGACAGTCCCAAGGGAACCCTACAAACTGACATCAGCATCCTGGGCTGGCAAGTTTTCTTTCCCAGGGAAAAGGGCCAGTCTTTGTGTCCAGGGATCTGTGGCCCGGAGTGGCCGGACGCCTCCAAAAAAGCGGAACGATTAAGGGTGTGTCCCAGACCAAACCTGCCCCTACATATAACCTCTGCTGCCCTGACAGTCCCTAGGAAACCCTACAAACTGACAGCAGCATCCTGGGCTGGCCCCTTTTCTTTTCAAGGGAAAATGGCCAGTCTTTGTCTCCAGGGGTCTGCGGTCCTGAGTGGCCAGACGCCTCCAAAAAATTCAAACAAAGCAGGACATGTGCAGGACCAAACATGCCCCAACCTCAACCCTGGGCTGCCCTGAAATTCCCAAGGGAACCCCACAAACTGACAGCAGGAACCTGGGCTTGCCACTTTTTTTTTCTCGGGGAAAAAGGCCAGTCTTTGTCTCAAGGGATCATTGGCCCTGAGTGGCCGGACGCCTCCAAAAAATCCAAATGAACAAGGATATGTGTCAGACCCAACCTGCCCCCACCTCAACCCTGTGCTGCCCTGACAGTCCCAAGGGAACCCTACAAACTGACAGCAGGAACCTGGGCTGGCCACTTTTTTATTCACGGGGAAAAAGGGCCAGTCTTTGTCTCAAGGGATCATTGGCCCTGAGTGGCCGGATGCCTCCAAAAAATCTGAACGGTTAAGGATGCGTTCCAGACCAAACCTGCCCCCACCTCAAACCTCTGCTGCCCTGACAGTCCCAAGGGAACCCTACAAACTGACAGAAGGAACCTGGGCTGGCAACTTTTCTTACTGAGGGAAAAGGGCCGGTCTTTGTCTCCAGGGGCCTGTGGCCCGGAGTGGCCAAACGCCTCCAAAAAATCTGAAAGATTAAGGATGTGTCCCAGACCCAACCTGCCCCCCACCTCAAACCTCTGCTGCCCTGACAGTCCCAAGGGAACCCTACAAACTGACAGCAGCATCCTGGGCTGGCAAGTTTTCTTTCCCAGGGAAAAGGGCCAGTCTTTGTGTCCAGGGATCTGTGGCCCGGAGTGGCCGGACGCCTCCAAAAAAGCGGAACGATTAAGGATGTGTCCCAGACCCAACCTGCCCCTACATATAACCTCTGCTGCCCTGACAGTCCCTAGGAAACCCTACAAACTGACAGCAGCATCCTGGGCTGGCCCCTTTTCTTTTCCAGGGAAAATGGCCAGTCTTTTTCTCCAGGGGTCTGCGGTCCTGAGTGGCCAGACGCCTCCAAAAAATTCAAACAAAGCAGGACATGTGCAGGACCAAACATGCCCCAACCTCAACCCTGGGCTGCCCTGAAATTCCCAAGGGAACCCCACAAACTGACAGCAGGAATCTCGGCTGACCACTTTTCCTTTTCAGAGAAAAAGGCAGGTCTTTGTCTAGTGGGGTCTGTGGGCCTGAGTGGCCGGACGCCTCCAAAAAATCCAAATGAACAAGGATATGTGTCAGACCCAACCTGCCCCCACCTCAACCCTGTGCTGCCCTGACAGTCCCAAGGGAACCCTACAAACTGACAGCAGGAACCTGGGCTGGCCACTTTTTTTTTTCTCGGGGAAAAAGGGCCAGTCTTTGTGTCCAGGGATCATTGGCCCTGGGTGGCCGGACGTCTCCAAAAAATCCAAACGAACAAGGATATGTGTCAGACCCAACCTGCCACCACTTCAACCCTGTGCTGCCCTGACAGTCCCAAGGGAACCCTACAAACTGACAGCAGCATCCTGGGCTGGCAAGTTTTCTTTCCCAGGGAAAAGGGCCAGTCTTTGTGTCCAGGGATCTGTGGCCCGGAGTGGCCGGGCGCCTCCAAAAAAGCGGAACGATTAAGGATGTGTCCCAGACCAAACATGCCCCACCCTCGACCCTGTGCTGCCCTGACAGTCCCAAGGGAACCCTACAAACTGACAGCAGGAACCTGGGCTGGCCACTTTTTTTTCTCAGGGAAAAAGGCCGGTCATTTTCTCAAGGGATCATTGGCCCTGAGTGTCCAGACGCCTCCAAAAAATCCAAACGAAAAAGGATATGTGTCAGACCCAACCTGTCCCCCTCTTCAAACCTGTGCTACCTAGATATTCTCTAGGGAACTCAATCAACTGACAGCAGGAACCTGGGCTGGCAACTATTCTGTCCCAGGGAAAAGGGCCACGCCTTGTCTCCATGGGCCTGTGGCCCTCAGTGGCTGGATTGCCTCCAACAAATCTGAAAGATTAAGGATGTGTCCCAGACCCAACCTGCCCCTACATATAACCTCTGCTGCCCTGACAGTCCCTAGGAAACCCTACAAACTGACAGCAGCATCCTGGGCTGGCCCCTTTTCTTTTCAAGGGAAAATGGCCAGTCTTTGTCTCCAGGGGTCTGCGGTCCTGAGTGGCCAGACGCCTCCAAAAAATTCAAACAAAGCAGGACATGTGCAGGACCAAACATGCCCCAACCTCAACCCTGGGCTGCCCTGAAATTCCCAAGGGAACCCCACAAACTGTCATCAGGAATCTCAGCTGACCACTTTTCCTTTTCAGAGAAAAAAGCAGGTCTTTGTCCAGTGGGGTCTGTGGGCCTGAGTGGCCGGACGCCTCCAAAAAATCCAAATGAACAAGGATATGTGTCAGACCCAACCTGCCCCCACCTCAACCCTGTGCTGCCCTGACAGTCCCAAGGGAACCCTACAAACTGACAGCAGGAACCTGGGCTGGCCACTTTTTTTTTTCTCTGGGAAAAAGGGCCAGTCTTTGTGTCCAGGGATCTGTGGCCCGGAGTGGCCGGACGCCTCCAAAAAAATCTGAACGGTTAAGGATGCGTTCCAGACCAAACCTGCCCTCACCTCAAACATCTGCTGCCCTGACAGTCCCAAGGGAACCCTACAAACTGACATCAGCATCCTGGGCTGGCAAGTTTTCTTTCCCAGGGAAAAGGGCCAGTCTTTGTGTCCAGGGATCTGTGGCCCGGAGTGGCCGGACGCCTCCAAAAAAGCGGAACGATTAAGGGTGTGTCCCAGACCAAACCTGCCCCTACATATAACCTCTGCTGCCCTGACAGTCCCTAGGAAACCCTACAAACTGACAGCAGCATCCTGGGCTGGCCCCTTTTCTTTTCAAGGGAAAATGGCCAGTCTTTTTCTCCAGGGGTCTGCGGTCCTGAGTGGCCAGACGCCTCCAAAAAATTCAAACAAAGCAGGACATGTGCAGGACCAAACATGCCCCAACCTCAACCCTGGGCTGCCCTGAAATTCCCAAGGGAACCCCACAAACTGACAGCAGGAACCTGGGCTTGCCACTTTTTTTTTCTCGGGGAAAAAGGCCAGTCTTTGTCTCAAGGGATCATTGGCCCTGAGTGGCCGGACGCCTCCAAAAAATCCAAATGAACAAGGATATGTGTCAGACCCAACCTGCCCCCACCTCAACCCTGTGCTGCCCTGACAGTCCCAAGGGAACCCCACAAACTGACAGCAGGAACCTGGGCTGGCCACTTTTTTATTCACGGGGAAAAAGGGCCAGTCTTTGTCTCAAGGGATCATTGGCCCTGAGTGGCCGGATGCCTCCAAAAAATCTGAACGGTTAAGGATGCGTTCCAGACCAAACCTGCCCCCACCTCAAACCTCTGCTGCCCTGACAGTCCCAAGGGAACCCTACAAACTGACAGAAGGAACCTGGGCTGGCAACTTTTCTTACTGAGGGAAAAGGGCCGGTCTTTGTCTCCAGGGGCCTGTGGCCCGGAGTGGCCAAACGCCTCCAAAAAATCTGAAAGATTAAGGATGTGTCCCAGACCCAACCTGCCCCCACCTCAAACCTCTGCTGCCCTGACAGTCCCAAGGGAACCCTACAAACTGACAGCAGCATCCTGGGCTGGCAAGTTTTCTTTCCCAGGGAAAAGGGCCAGTCTTTGTGTCCAGGGATCTGTGGCCCGGAGTGGCCGGACGCCTCCAAAAAAGCGGAACGATTAAGGATGTGTCCCAGACCAAACCTGCCCCTACATATAACCTCTGCTGCCCTGACAGTCCCTAGGAAACCCTACAAACTGACAGCAGCATCCTGGGCTGGCCCCTTTTCTTTTCCAGGGAAAATGGCCAGTCTTTTTCTCCAGGGGTCTGCGGTCCTGAGTGGCCAGACGCCTCCAAAAAATTCAAACAAAGCAGGACATGTGCAGACCAAACATGCCCCAACCTCAACCCTGGGCTGCCCTGACAGTCCCAAGGGAACCCCACAAACTGACAGCAGGAATCTCGGCTGACCACTTTTCCTTTTCAGAGAAAAATGCAGGTCTTTGTCTAGTGGGGTCTGTGGGCCTGAGTGGCCGGACGCCTCCAAAAAATCCAAATGAACAAGGATATGTGTCAGACCCAACCTGCCCCCACCTCAACCCTGTGCTGCCCTGACAGTCCCAAGGGAACCCTACAAACTGACAGCAGGAACCTGGGCTGGCCACTTTTTTTTTCTCGGGGAAAAAGGGCCAGTCTTTGTGTCCAGGGATCATTGGCCCTGGGTGGCCGGACGTCTCCAAAAAAGCGGAACGATTAAGGATGTGTCCCAGACCAAACATGCCCCACCCTCGACCCTGTGCTGCCCTGACAGTCCCAAGGGAACCCTACAAACTGACAGCAGGAACCTGGGCTGGCCACTTTTTTTTCTCAGGGAAAAAGGACGGTCATTTTCTCAAGGGATCATTGGCCCTGAGTGTCCAGACGCCTCCAAAAAATCCAAACGAAAAAGGATATGTGTCAGACCCAACCTGTCCCCTCTTCAAACCTGTGCTACCTAGATATTCTCAAGGGAACTCAATCAACTGACAGCAGGAACCTGGGCTGGCAACTATTCTGTGCCAGGGAAAAGGGCCACGCCTTGTCTCCATGGGCCTGTGGCCCTCAGTGGCTGGATGCCTCCAACAAATCTGAAAGATTAAGGATGTGTCCCAGACCCAACCTGCCCCTACATATAACCTCTGCTGCCCTGACAGTCCCTAGGAAACCCTACAAACTGACAGCAGCATCCTGGGCTGGCCCCTTTTCTTTTCAAGGGAAAATGGCCAGTCTTTGTCTCCAGGGGTCTGCGGTCCTGAGTGGCCAGACGCCTCCAAAAAATTCAAACAAAGCAGGACATGTGCAGGACCAAACATGCCCCAACCTCAACCCTGGG
>NW_027100495.1:0-42901 GCF_031753505.1 Anomalospiza imberbis | reverse complement strand
GGAGCTATCCGGAGGAAAGTGCCGCTTCCCGGCGTCTTTCGGCTTGAAGCGGCGCTCCGGAGCGCTGCGCTGCCGCTCTACTGAGCTGTGCGCGAATTAGCCGCTTCTTCGCCTCCGAGAGGCAGAGATCGCGGTTGCTTGGAAGAGGCGAAGAACGAAGCCGCAAAGAAGCGGGCTTGTGTGCGAAGCCTTCCGACTGCTGGAGGACGGTGGCTGCCGCTCTCCTGCCTCTTGAATTCACTCTCGGCAAGCGAATGGAAAGCGTTCCAGGACAACTTGCCTGGGTTTTGACTTGGTCCTGATGCGTCCCACCTTGGCAAGTCTTGCTCGTCGCCAGAGGCTCCGAGATGCACAGAAGACGGTGGCAGCTGCTGAAAAGAAGGGCAGCGGTGAGTTTGTCGACAAGCAAGAACATAGGCAGCTGCCTGTGCTTGGGAAGGAGCAGCTGCCTGCTTTTGGCAATTGCCTTCACAGCGCCCAGAAGCCCGGTGCTCTGCTGCTTTGTTTTTCCAAGTCAGTCAATTGCACACTAGTGAAGCTGAGCCAGGCTCTTCAGCTTTGCTGCTTTTGAGCATCTGTGCTCCACTTATGCTCTGTGACATCTCTCGAGGTTGTTTGCCTCGCCCAGGCTGGAAAGTGCCCGCTAGTACCTAGAGCTGGGCAGGAGAGGGCAGAGAGCACTTCCATCTGACAGCAGGTTGCAGATTGCCTCGGAAAGAGCCGTGTCCTTGGAATGTGCAGCAAATCCTCTTTCTTTGCAAACCGCGATTAGTGTGCAGTGCAGGTACGCTCTCCCCTTGCCAAATGGAGTGGGAAAGCTTTTCGCTAAGATAGAGACGACTAGAGAGGCAGAAGCGCGGCTCCGGAGCTATCCGGAGGAAAGTGCCGCTTCCCGGCGTCTTTCGGCTTGAAGCGGCGCTCCGGAGCGCTGCGCTGCCGCTCTACTGAGCTGTGCGCGAATTAGCCGCTTCTTCGCCTCCGAGAGGCAGAGATCGCGGTTGCTTGGAAGAGGCGAAGAACGAAGCCGCAAAGAAGCGGGCTTGTGTGCGAAGCCTTCCGACTGCTGGAGGACGGTGGCTGCCGCTCTCCTGCTTCTTGAATTCACTCTCGGCAAGCGAATGGAAAGCGTTCCAGGACAACTTGCCTGGGTTTTGACTGGGTCCTGATGCGTCCCACCTTGGCAAGTCTTGCTCGTCGCCAGAGGCTCCGAGATGCACAGAAGACGGTGGCAGCTGCTGAAAAGAAGGGCAGCGGTGAGTTTGTCGACAAGCAAGAACATAGGCAGCTGCCTGTGCTTGGCAGCTTGCCTGGTTTTGGCAATTGCCTTCACAGCGCCCAGAAGCCCGGTGCTCTGCTGCTTTGTTTTTCGCAGTCAGTCAATTGCACACTAGTGAAGCTGAGCCAGGCTCTTCAGCTTTGCTGCTTTTGAGCATCTGTGCTCCACTTATGCTCTGTGACATCTCTGGAGGTTGTTTGCCTCGGCCAGGCTGGCAAGTGCCCGCTAGTACCTAGAGCTGGGCAGGAGAGGGCAGAGAGCACTTCCATCTGACAGCAGGTTGCAGATTGCCTCGGAAAGAGCCGTGTCCTTGGAATGTGCAGCAAATCCTCTTTCTTTGCAAACCGCGGTTAGTGTGCAGTGCAGGTACGCTCTCCCCTTGCCAAATGGAGTGGGAAAGCTTTTCGCTAAGATAGAGACGACTAGAGAGGCAGAAGCGCGGCTCCGGAGCTATCCGGAGGAAAGTGCCGCTTCCCGGCGTCTTTCGGCTTGAAGCGGCGCTCCGGAGCGCTGCGCTGCCGCTCTACTGAGCTGTGCGCGAATTAGCCGCTTCTTCGCCTCCGAGAGGCAGAGATCGCGGTTGCTTGGAAGAGGCGAAGAACGAAGCCGCAAAGAAGCGGGCTTGTGTGCGAAGCCTTCCGACTGCTGGAGGACGGTGGCTGCCGCTCTCCTGCCTCTTGAATTCACTCTCGGCAAGCGAATGGAAAGCGTTCCAGGACAACTTGCCTGGGTTTTGACTTGGTCCTGATGCGTCCCACCTTGGCAAGTCTTGCTCGTCGCCAGAGGCTCCGAGATGCACAGAAGACGGTGGCAGCTGCTGAAAAGAAGGGCAGCGGTGAGTTTGTCGACAAGCAAGAACATAGGCAGCTGCCTGTGCTTGGGAAGGAGCAGCTGCCTGGTTTTGGCAATTGCCTTCACAGCGCCCAGAAGCCCGGTGCTCTGCTGCTTTGTTTTTCGCAGTCAGTCAATTGCACACTAGTGAAGCTGAGCCAGGCTCTTCAGCTTTGCTGCTTTTGAGCATCTGTGCTCCACTTATGCTCTGTGACATCTCTCGAGCTTGTTTGCCTCGGCCAGGCTGGCAAGTGCCCGCTAGTACCTAGAGCTGGGCAGGAGAGGGCAGAGAGCACTTCCATCTGACAGCAGGTTGCAGATTGCCTCGGAAAGAGCCGTGTCCTTGGAATGTGCAGCAAATCCTCTTTCTTTGCAAACCGCGGTTAGTGTGCAGTGCAGGTACGCTCTCCCCTTGCCAAATGGAGTGGGAAAGCTTTTCGCTAAGATAGAGACGACTAGAGAGGCAGAAGCGCGGCTCCGGAGCTATCGGAGGAAAGTGCCGCTTCCCGGCGTCTTTCGGCTTGAAGCGGCGCTCCGGAGCGCTGCGCTGCCGCTCTACTGAGCTGTGCGCGAATTAGCCGCTTCTTCGCCTCCGAGAGGCAGAGATCGCGGTTGCTTGGAAGAGGCGAAGAACGAAGCCGCAAAGAAGCGGGGCTTGTGTGCGAAGCCTTCCGACTGCTGGAGGACGGTGGCTGCCGCTCTCCTGCCTCTTGAATTCACTCTCGGCAAGCGAATGGAAAGCGTTCCAGGACAACTTGCCTGGGTTTTGACTTGGTCCTGATGCCTCCCACCTTGGCAAGTCTTGCTCGTCGCCAGAGGCTCCGAGATGCACAGAAGACGGTGGCAGCTGCTGAAAAGAAGGGCAGCGGTGAGTTTGTCGACAAGCAAGAACATAGGCAGCTGCCTGTGCTTGGGAAGGAGCAGCTGCCTGCTTTTGGCAATTGCCTTCACAGCGCCCAGAAGCCCGGTGCTCTGCTGCTTTGTTTTTCGCAGTCAGTCAATTGCACACTAGTGAAGCTGAGCCAGGCTCTTCAGCTTTGCTGCTTTTGAGCATCTGTGCTCCACTTATGCTCTGTGACATCTCTGGAGGTTGTTTGCCTCGCCCAGGCTGGAAAGTGCCCGCTAGTACCTAGAGCTGGGCAGGAGAGGGCAGAGAGCACTTCCATCTGACAGCAGGTTGCAGATTGCCTCGGAAAGAGCCGTGTCCTTGGAATGTGCAGCAAATCCTCTTTCTTTGCAAACCGCGGTTAGTGTGCAGTGCAGGTACGCTCTCCCCTTGCCAAATGGAGTGGGAAAGCTTTTCGCTAAGATAGAGACGACTAGAGAGGCAGAAGCGCGGCTCCGGAGCTATCCGGAGGAAAGTGCCGCTTCCCGGCGTCTTTCGGCTTGAAGCGGCGCTCCGGAGCGCTGCGCTGCCGCTCTACTGAGCTGTGCGCGAATTAGCCGCTTCTTCGCCTCCGAGAGGCAGAGATCGCGGTTGCTTGGAAGAGGCGAAGAACGAAGCCGCAAAGAAGCGGGCTTGTGTGCGAAGCCTTCCGACTGCTGGAGGACGGTGGCTGCCGCTCTCCTGCCTCTTGAATTCACTCTCGGCAAGCGAATGGAAAGCGTTCCAGGACAACTTGCCTGGGTTTTGACTTGGTCCTGATGCGTCCCACCTTGGCAAGTCTTGCTCGTCGCCAGAGGCTCCGAGATGCACAGAAGACGGTGGCAGCTGCTGAAAAGAAGGGCAGCGGTGAGTTTGTCGACAAGCAAGAACATAGGCAGCTGCCTGTGCTTGGGAAGGAGCAGCTGCCTGCTTTTGGCAATTGCCTTCACAGCGCCCAGAAGCCCGGTGCTCTGCTGCTTTGTTTTTCGCAGTCAGTCAATTGCACACTAGTGAAGCTGAGCCAGGCTCTTCAGCTTTGCTGCTTTTGAGCATCTGTGCTCCACTTATGCTCTGTGACATCTCTCGAGCTTGTTTGCCTCGGCCAGGCTGGCAAGTGCCCGCTAGTACCTAGAGCTGGGCAGGAGAGGGCAGAGAGCACTTCCATCTGACAGCAGGTTGCAGATTGCCTCGGAAAGAGCCGTGTCCTTGGAATGTGCAGCAAATCCTCTTTCTTTGCAAACCGCGGTTAGTGTGCAGTGCAGGTACGCTCTCCCCTTGCCAAATGGAGTGGGAAAGCTTTTCGCTAAGATAGAGACGACTAGAGAGGCAGAAGCGCGGCTCCGGAGCTATCCGGAGGAAAGTGCCGCTTCCCGGCGTCTTTCGGCTTGAAGCGGCGCTCCGGAGCGCTGCGCTGCCGCACTACTGAGCTGTGCGCGAATTAGCCGCTTCTTCGCCTCCGAGAGGCAGAGATCGCGGTTGCTTGGAAGAGGCGAAGAACGAAGGCGCAAAGAAGCGGGCTTGCGTGCGAAGCCTTCTGACTGCTGGAGGACGGTGGCTGCCGCTCTCCTGCCTCTTGAATTCACTCTCGGCAAGCGAATGGAAAGCGTTCCAGGACAACTTGCCTGGGTTTTGACTTGGTCCTGATGCCTCCCACCTTGGCAAGTCTTGCTCGTCGCCAGAGGCTCCGAGATGCACAGAAGACGGTGGCAGCTGCTGAAAAGAAGGGCAGCGGTGAGTTTGTCGACAAGCAAGAACATAGGCAGCTGCCTGTGCTTGGGAAGGAGCAGCTGCCTGCTTTTGGCAATTGCCTTCACAGCGCCCAGAAGCCGGTGCTCTGCTGCTTTGTTTTTCGCAGTCAGTCAATTGCACACTAGTGAAGCTGAGCCAGGCTCTTCAGCTTTGCTGCTTTTGAGCATCTGTGCTCCACTTATGCTCTGTGACATCTCTGGAGGTTGTTTGCCTCGCCCAGGCTGGCAAGTGCCCGCTAGTACCTAGAGCTGGGCAGGAGAGGGCAGAGAGCACTTCCATCTGACAGCAGGTTGCAGATTGCCTCGGAAAGAGCCGTGTCCTTGGAATGTGCAGCAAATCCTCTTTCTTTGCAAACCGCGGTTAGTGTGCAGTGCAGGTACGCGCTCCCCTTGCCAAATGGAGTGGGAAAGCTTTTCGCTAAGATAGAGACGACTAGAGAGGCAGAAGCGCGGCTCCGGAGCTATCCGGAGGAAAGTGCCGCTTCCCGGCGTCTTTCGGCTTGAAGCGGCGCTCCGGAGCGCTGCGCTGCCGCTCTACTGAGCTGTGCGCGAATTAGCCGCTTCTTCGCCTCCGAGAGGCAGAGATCGCGGTTGCTTGGAAGAGGCGAAGAACGAAGCCGCAAAGAAGCGGGCTTGTGTGCGAAGCCTTCCGACTGCTGGAGGACGGTGGCTGCCGCTCTCCTGCCTCTTCAATTCACTCTCGGCAAGCGAATGGAAAGCGTTCCAGGACAACTTGCCTGGGTTTTGACTTGGTCCTGATGCGTCCCACCTTGGCAAGTCTTGCTCGTCGCCAGAGGCTCCGAGATGCACAGAAGACGGTGGCAGCTGCTGAAAAGAAGGGCAGCGGTGAGTTTGTCGACAAGCAAGAACATAGGCAGCTGCCTGTGCTTGGGAAGGAGCAGCTGCCTGGTTTTGGCAATTGCCTTCACAGCGCCCAGAAGCCCGGTGCTCTGCTGCTTTGTTTTTCGCAGTCAGTCAATTGCACACTAGTGAAGCTGAGCCAGGCTCTTCAGCTTTGCTGCTTTTGAGCATCTGTGCTCCACTTATGCTCTGTGACATCTCTCGAGCTTGTTTGCCTCGCCCAGGCTGGCAAGTGCCCGCTAGTACCTAGAGCTGGGCAGGAGAGGGCAGAGAGCACTTCCATCTGACAGCAGCTTGCAGATTGCCTCGGAAAGAGCCGTGTCCTTGGAATGTGCAGCAAATCCTCTTTCTTTGCAAACCGCGGTTAGTGTGCAGTGCAGGTACGCTCTCCCCTTGCCAAATGGAGTGGGAAAGCTTTTCGCTAAGATAGAGACGACTAGAGAGGCAGAAGCGCGGCTCCGGAGCTATCCGGAGGAAAGTGCCGCTTCCCGGCGTCTTTCGGCTTGAAGCGGCGCTCCGGAGCGCTGCGCTGCCGCTCTACTGAGGCTGTGCGCGAATTAGCCGCTTCTTCGCCTCCGAGAGGCAGAGATCGCGGTTGCTTGGAAGAGGCGAAGAACGAAGCCGCAAAGAAGCGGGCTTGTGTGCGAAGCCTTCCGACTGCTGGAGGACGGTGGCTGCCGCTCTCCTGCCTGTTGAATTCACTCTCGGCAAGCGAATGGAAAGCGTTCCAGGACAACTTGCCTGGGTTTTGACTTGGTCCTGATGCGTCCCACCTTGGCAAGTCTTGCTCGTCGCCAGAGGCTCCGAGATGCACAGAAGACGGTGGCAGCTGCTGAAAAGAAGGGCAGCGGTGAGTTTGTCGACAAGCAAGAACATAGGCAGCTGCCTGTGCTTGGGAAGGAGCAGCTGCCTGGTTTTGGCAATTGCCTTCACAGCGCCCAGAAGCCCGGTGCTCTGCTGCTTTGTTTTTCGCAGTCAGTCAATTGCACACTAGTGAAGCTGAGCCAGGCTCTTCAGCTTTGCTGCTTTTGAGCATCTGTGCTCCACTTAGGCTCTGTGACATCTCTCGAGGTTGTTTGCCTCGCCCAGGCTGGCAAGTGCCCGCTAGTACCTAGAGCTGGGCAGGAGAGGGCAGAGAGCACTTCCATCTGACAGCAGGTTGCAGATTGCCTCGGAAAGAGCCGTGTCCTTGCAATGTGCAGCAAATCCTCTTTCTTTGCAAACCGCGGTTAGTGTGCAGTGCAGGTACGCTCTCCCCTTGCCAAATGGAGTGGGAAAGCTTTTCGCTAAGATAGAGACGACTAGAGAGGCAGAAGCGCGGCTCCGGAGCTATCCGGAGGAAAGTGCCGCTTCCCGGCGTCTTTCGGCTTGAAGCGGCGCTCCGGAGCGCTGCGCTGCCGCTCTACTGAGCTGTGCGCGAATTAGCCGCTTCTTCGCCTCCGAGAGGCAGAGATCGCGGTTGCTTGGAAGAGGCGAAGAACGAAGCCGCAAAGAAGCGGGCTTGTGTGCGAAGCCTTCCGACTGCTGGAGGACGGTGGCTGCCGCTCTCCTGCTTCTTGAATTCACTCTCGGCAAGCGAATGGAAAGCGTTCCAGGACAACTTGCCTGGGTTTTGACTGGGTCCTGATGCGTCCCACCTTGGCAAGTCTTGCTCGTCGCCAGAGGCTCCGAGATGCACAGAAGACGGTGGCAGCTGCTGAAAAGAAGGGCAGCGGTGAGTTTGTCGACAAGCAAGAACATAGGCAGCTGCCTGTGCTTGGCAGCTTGCCTGGTTTTGGCAATTGCCTTCACAGCGCCCAGAAGCCCGGTGCTCTGCTGCTTTGTTTTTCGCAGTCAGTCAATTGCACACTAGTGAAGCTGAGCCAGGCTCTTCAGCTTTGCTGCTTTTGAGCATCTGTGCTCCACTTATGCTCTGTGACATCTCTGGAGGTTGTTTGCCTCGCCCAGGCTGGCAAGTGCCCGCTAGTACCTAGAGCTGGGCAGGAGAGGGCAGAGAGCACTTCCATCTGACAGCAGGTTGCAGATTGCCTCGGAAAGAGCCGTGTCCTTGGAATGTGCAGCAAATCCTCTTTCTTTGCAAACCGCGGTTAGTGTGCAGTGCAGGTACGCTCTCCCCTTGCCAAATGGAGTGGGAAAGCTTTTCGCTAAGATAGAGACGACTAGAGAGGCAGAAGCGCGGCTCCGGAGCTATCCGGAGGAAAGTGCCGCTTCCCGGCGTCTTTCGGCTTGAAGCGGCGCTCCGGAGCGCTGCGCTGCCGCTCTACTGAGCTGTGCGCGAATTAGCCGCTTCTTCGCCTCCGAGAGGCAGAGATCGCGGTTGCTTGGAAGAGGCGAAGAACGAAGCCGCAAAGAAGCGGGCTTGTGTGCGAAGCCTTCCGACTGCTGGAGGACGGTGGCTGCCGCTCTCCTGCCTCTTGAATTCACTCTCGGCAAGCGAATGGAAAGCGTTCCAGGACAACTTGCCTGGGTTTTGACTTGGTCCTGATGCCTCCCACCTTGGCAAGTCTTGCTCGTCGCCAGAGGCTCCGAGATGCACAGAAGACGGTGGCAGCTGCTGAAAAGAAGGGCAGCGGTGAGTTTGTCGACAAGCAAGAACATAGGCAGCTGCCTGTGCTTGGGAAGGAGCAGCTGCCTGCTTTTGGCAATTGCCTTCACAGCGCCCAGAAGCCCGGTGCTCTGCTGCTTTGTTTTTCGCAGTCAGTCAATTGCACACTAGTGAAGCTGAGCCAGGCTCTTCAGCTTTGCTGCTTTTGAGCATCTGTGCTCCACTTAGGCTCTGTGACATCTCTGGAGGTTGTTTGCCTCGGCCAGGCTGGCAAGTGCCCGCTAGTACCTAGAGCTGGGCAGGAGAGGGCAGAGAGCACTTCCATCTGACAGCAGGTTGCAGATTGCCTCGGAAAGAGCTGTGTCCTTGGAATGTGCAGCAAATCCTCTTTCTTTGCAAACCGCGGTTAGTGTGCAGTGCAGGTACGCTCTCCCCTTGCCAAATGGAGTGGGAAAGCTTTTCGCTAAGATAGAGACGACTAGAGAGGCAGAAGCGCGGCTCCGGAGCTATCCGGAGGAAAGTGCCGCTTCCCGGCGTCTTTCGGCTTGAAGCGGCGCTCCGGAGCGCTGCGCTGCCGCTCTACTGAGCTGTGCGCGAATTAGCCGCTTCTTCGCCTCCGAGAGGCAGAGATCGCGGTTGCTTGGAAGAGGCGAAGAACGAAGCCGCAAAGAAGCGGGCTTGTGTGCGAAGCCTTCCGACTGCTGGAGGACGGTGGCTGCCGCTCTCCTGCCTGTTGAATTCACTCTCGGCAAGCGAATGGAAAGCGTTCCAGGACAACTTGCCTGGGTTTTGACTTGGTCCTGATGCGTCCCACCTTGGCAAGTCTTGCTCGTCGCCAGAGGCTCCGAGATGCACAGAAGACGGTGGCAGCTGCTGAAAAGAAGGGCAGCGGTGAGTTTGTCGACAAGCAAGAACATAGGCAGCTGCCTGTGCTTGGGAAGGAGCAGCTGCCTGCTTTTGGCAATTGCCTTCACAGCGCCCAGAAGCCCGGTGCTCTGCTGCTTTGTTTTTCGCAGTCAGTCAATTGCACACTAGTGAAGCTGAGCCAGGCTCTTCAGCTTTGCTGCTTTTGAGCATCTGTGCTCCACTTAGGCTCTGTGACATCTCTCGAGCTTGTTTGCCTCGCCCAGGCTGGCAAGTGCCCGCTAGTACCTAGAGCTGGGCAGGAGAGGGCAGAGAGCACTTCCATCTGACAGCAGGTTGCAGATTGCCTCGGAAAGAGCCGTGTCCTTGGAATGTGCAGCAAATCCTCTTTCTTTGCAAACCGCGGTTAGTGTGCAGTGCAGGTACGCTCTCCCCTTTGCCAAATGGAGTGGGAAAGCTTTTCGCTAAGATAGAGACGACTAGAGAGGCAGAAGCGCGGCTCCGGAGCTATCCGGAGGAAAGTGCCGTTTCCCGGGCGTCTTTCGGCTTGAAGCGGCGCTCCGGAGCGCTGCGCTGCCGCTCTACTGAGCTGTGCGCGAATTAGCCGCTTCTTCGCCTCCGAGAGGCAGAGATCGCGGTTGCTTGGAAGAGGCGAAGAACGAAGCCGCAAAGAAGCGGGCTTGTGTGCGAAGCCTTCCGACTGCTGGAGGACGGTGGCTGCCGCTCTCCTGCCTCTTGAATTCACTCTCGGCAAGCGAATGGAAAGCGTTCCAGGACAACTTGCCTGGGTTTTGACTGGGTCCTGATGCGTCCCACCTTGGCAAGTCTTGCTCGTCGCCAGAGGCTCCGAGATGCACAGAAGACGGTGGCAGCTGCTGAAAAGAAGGGCAGCGGTGAGTTTGTCGACAAGCAAGAACATAGGCAGCTGCCTGTGCTTGGGAAGGAGCAGCTGCCTGCTTTTGGCAATTGCCTTCACAGCGCCCAGAAGCCCGGTGCTCTGCTGCTTTGTTTTTCGCAGTCAGTCAATTGCACACTAGTGAAGCTGAGCCAGGCTCTTCAGCTTTGCTGCTTTTGAGCATCTGTGCTCCACTTATGCTCTGTGACATCTCTCGAGCTTGTTTGCCTCGCCCAGGCTGGCAAGTGCCCGCTAGTACCTAGAGCTGGGCAGGAGAGGGCAGAGAGCACTTCCATCTGACAGCAGGTTGCAGATTGCCTCGGAAAGAGCCGTGTCCTTGGAATGTGCAGCAAATCCTCTTTCTTTGCAAACCGCGGTTAGTGTGCAGTGCAGGTCCACTCTCCCCTTGCCAAATGGAGTGGGAAAGCTTTTCGCTAAGATAGAGACGACTAGAGAGGCAGAAGCGCGGCTCCGGAGCTATCCGGAGGAAAGTGCCGCTTCCCGGCGTCTTTCGGCTTGAAGCGGCGCTCCGGAGCGCTGCGCTGCCGCTCTACTGAGCTGTGCGCGAATTAGCCGCTTCTTCGCCTCCGAGAGGCAGAGATCGCGGTTGCTTGGAAGAGGCGAAGAACGAAGCCGCAAAGAAGCGGGCTTGTGTGCGAAGCCTTCCGACTGCTGGAGGACGGTGGCTGCTGCCGCTCTCCTGCCTGTTGAATTCACTCTCGGCAAGCGAATGGAAAGCGTTCCAGGACAACTTGCCTGGGTTTTGACTTGGTCCTGATGCGTCCCACCTTGGCAAGTCTTGCTCGTCGCCAGAGGCTCCGAGATGCACAGAAGACGGTGGCAGCTGCTGAAAAGAAGGGCAGCGGTGAGTTTGTCGACAAGCAAGAACATAGGCAGCTGCCTGTGCTTGGGAAGGAGCAGCTGCCTGCTTTTGGCAATTGCCTTCACAGCGCCCAGAAGCCCGGTGCTCTGCTGCTTTGTTTTTCGCAGTCAGTCAATTGCACACTAGTGAAGCTGAGCCAGGCTCTTCAGCTTTGCTGCTTTTGAGCATCTGTGCTCCACTTAGGCTCTGTGACATCTCTGGAGCTTGTTTGCCTCGCCCAGGCTGGCAAGTGCCCGCTAGTACCTAGAGCTGGGCAGGAGAGGGCAGAGAGCACTTCCATCTGACAGCAGGTTGCAGATTGCCTCGGAAAGAGCCGTGTCCTTGGAATGTGCAGCAAATCCTCTTTCTTTGCAAACCGCGGTTAGTGTGCAGTGCAGGTACGCTCTCCCCTTGCCAAATGGAGTGGGAAAGCTTTTCGCTAAGATAGAGACGACTAGAGAGGCAGAAGCGCGGCTCCGGAGCTATCCGGAGGAAAGTGCCGCTTCCCGGCGTCTTTCGGCTTGAAGCGGCGCTCCGGAGCGCTGCGCTGCCGCTCTACTGAGCTGTGCGCGAATTAGCCGCTTCTTCGCCTCCGAGAGGCAGAGATCGCGGTTGCTTGGAAGAGGCGAAGAACGAAGCCGCAAAGAAGCGGGCTTGTGTGCGAAGCCTTCCGACTGCTGGAGGACGGTGGCTGCCGCTCTCCTGCCTCTTGAATTCACTCTCGGCAAGCGAATGGAAAGCGTTCCAGGACAACTTGCCTGGGTTTTGACTTGGTCCTGATGCCTCCCACCTTGGCAAGTCTTGCTCGTCGCCAGAGGCTCCGAGATGCACAGAAGACGGTGGCAGCTGCTGAAAAGAAGGGCAGCGGTGAGTTTGTCGACAAGCAAGAACATAGGCAGCTGCCTGTGCTTGGGAAGGAGCAGCTGCCTGGTTTTGGCAATTGCCTTTACAGCGCCCAGAAGCCCGGTGCTCTGCTGCTTTGTTTTTCGCAGTCAGTCAATTGCACACTAGTGAAGCTGAGCCAGGCTCTTCAGCTTTGCTGCTTTTGAGCATCTGTGCTCCACTTAGGCTCTGTGACATCTCTCGAGCTTGTTTGCCTCGCCCAGGCTGGCAAGTGCCCGCTAGTACCTAGAGCTGGGCAGGAGAGGGGCAGAGAGCACTTCCATCTGACAGCAGGTTGCAGATTGCCTCGGAAAGAGCCGTGTCCTTGGAATGTGCAGCAAATCCTCTTTCTTTGCAAACCGCGGTTAGTGTGCAGTGCAGGTACGCTCTCCCCTTGCCAAATGGAGTGGGAAAGCTTTTCGCTAAGATAGAGACGACTAGAGAGGCAGAAGCGCGGCTCCGGAGCTATCCGGAGGAAAGTGCCGCTTCCCGGCGTCTTTCGGCTTGAAGCGGCGCTCCGGAGCGCTGCGCTGCCGCTCTACTGAGCTGTGCGCGAATTAGCCGCTTCTTCGCCTCCGAGAGGCAGAGATCGCGGTTGCTTGGAAGAGGCGAAGAACGAAGCCGCAAAGAAGCGGGCTTGTGTGCGAAGCCTTCCGACTGCTGGAGGACGGTGGCTGCCGCTCTCCTGCCTCTTGAATTCACTCTCGGCAAGCGAATGGAAAGCGTTCCAGGACAACTTGCCTGGGTTTTGACTTGGTCCTGATGCCTCCCACCTTGGCAAGTCTTGCTCGTCGCCAGAGGCTCCGAGATGCACAGAAGACGGTGGCAGCTGCTGAAAAGAAGGGCAGCGGTGAGTTTGTCGACAAGCAAGAACATAGGCAGCTGCCTGTGCTTGGGAAGGAGCAGCTGCCTGCTTTTGGCAATTGCCTTCACAGCGCCCAGAAGCCCGGTGCTCTGCTGCTTTGTTTTTCGCAGTCAGTCAATTGCACACTAGTGAAGCTGAGCCAGGCTCTTCAGCTTTGCTGCTTTTGAGCATCTGTGCTCCACTTAGGCTCTGTGACATCTCTCGAGCTTGTTTGCCTCGCCCAGGCTGGCAAGTGCCCGCTAGTACCTAGAGCTGGGCAGGAGAGGGCAGAGAGCACTTCCATCTGATAGCAGGTTGCAGATTGCCTCGGAAAGAGCCGTTGTCCTTGGAATGTGCAGCAAATCCTCTTTCTTTGCAAACCGCGGTTAGTGTGCAGTGCAGGTACGCTCTCCCCTTTGCCAAATGGAGTGGGAAAGCTTTTCGCTAAGATAGAGACGACTAGAGAGGCAGAAGCGCGGCTCCGGAGCTATCCGGAGGAAAGTGCCGTTTCCCGGCGTCTTTCGGCTTGAAGCGGCGCTCCGGAGCGCTGCGCTGCCGCTCTACTGAGCTGTGCGCGAATTAGCCGCTTCTTCGCCTCCGAGAGGCAGAGATCGCGGTTGCTTGGAAGAGGCGAAGAACGAAGCCGCAAAGAAGCGGGCTTGTGTGCGAAGCCTTCCGACTGCTGGAGGACGGTGGCTGCCGCTCTCCTGCCTCTTGAATTCACTCTCGGCAAGCGAATGGAAAGCGTTCCAGGACAACTTGCCTGGGTTTTGACTGGGTCCTGATGCGTCCCACCTTGGCAAGTCTTGCTCGTCGCCAGAGGCTCCGAGATGCACAGAAGACGGTGGCAGCTGCTGAAAAGAAGGGCAGCGGTGAGTTTGTCGACAAGCAAGAACATAGGCAGCTGCCTGTGCTTGGGAAGGAGCAGCTGCCTGCTTTTGGCAATTGCCTTCACAGCGCCCAGAAGCCCGGTGCTCTGCTGCTTTGTTTTTCGCAGTCAGTCAATTGCACACTAGTGAAGCTGAGCCAGGCTCTTCAGCTTTGCTGCTTTTGAGCATCTGTGCTCCACTTATGCTCTGTGACATCTCTCGAGGTTGTTTGCCTCGCCCAGGCTGGCAAGTGCCCGCTAGTACCTAGAGCTGGGCAGGAGAGGGCAGAGAGCACTTCCATCTGACAGCAGGTTGCAGATTGCCTCGGAAAGAGCCGTGTCCTTGGAATGTGCAGCAAATCCTCTTTCTTTGCAAACCGCGGTTAGTGTGCAGTGCAGGTACGCTCTCCCCTTGCCAAATGGAGTGGGAAAGCTTTTCGCTAAGATAGAGACGACTAGAGAGGCAGAAGCGCGGCTCCGGAGCTATCCGGAGGAAAGTGCCGCTTCCCGGCGTCTTTCGGCTTGAAGCGGCGCTCCGGAGCGCTGCGCTGCCGCTCTACTGAGCTGTGCGCGAATTAGCCGCTTCTTCGCCTCCGAGAGGCAGAGATCGCGGTTGCTTGGAAGAGGCGAAGAACGAAGCCGCAAAGAAGCGGGCTTGTGTGCCAAGCCTTCCGACTGCTGGAGGACGGTGGCTGCCGCTCTCCTGCCTCTTGAATTCACTCTCGGCAAGCGAATGGAAAGCGTTCCAGGACAACTTGCCTGGGTTTTGACTTGGTCCTGATGCCTCCCACCTTGGCAAGTCTTGCTCGTCGCCAGAGGCTCCGAGATGCACAGAAGACGGTGGCAGCTGCTGAAAAGAAGGGCAGCGGTGAGTTTGTCGACAAGCAAGAACATAGGCAGCTGCCTGTGCTTGGGAAGGAGCAGCTGCCTGCTTTTGGCAATTGCCTTCACAGCGCCCAGAAGCCCGGTGCTCTGCTGCTTTGTTTTTCGCAGTCAGTCAATTGCACACTAGTGAAGCTGAGCCAGGCTCTTCAGCTTTGCTGCTTTTGAGCATCTGTGCTCCACTTAGGCTCTGTGACATCTCTCGAGCTTGTTTGCCTCGCCCAGGCTGGCAAGTGCCCGCTAGTACCTAGAGCTGGGCAGGAGAGGGCAGAGAGCACTTCCATCTGACAGCAGGTTGCAGATTGCCTCGGAAAGAGCCGTGTCCTTGGAATGTGCAGCAAATCCTCTTTCTTTGCAAACCGCGGTTAGTGTGCAGTGCAGGTACGCTCTCCCCTTGCCAAATGGAGTGGGAAAGCTTTTCGCTAAGATAGAGACGACTAGAGAGGCAGAAGCGCGGCTCCGGAGCTATCCGGAGGAAAGTGCCGCTTCCCGGCGTCTTTCGGCTTGAAGCGGCGCTCCGGAGCGCTGCGCTGCCGCTCTACTGAGCTGTGCGCGAATTAGCCGCTTCTTCGCCTCCGAGAGGCAGAGATCGCGGTTGCTTGGAAGAGGCGAAGAACGAAGCCGCAAAGAAGCGGGCTTGTGTGCGAAGCCTTCCGACTGCTGGAGGACGGTGGCTGCCGCTCTCCTGCCTCTTGAATTCACTCTCGGCAAGCGAATGGAAAGCGTTCCAGGACAACTTGCCTGGGTTTTGACTGGGTCCTGATGCCTCCCACCTTGGCAAGTCTTGCTCGTCGCCAGAGGCTCCGAGATGCACAGAAGACGGTGGCAGCTGCTGAAAAGAAGGGCAGCGGTGAGTTTGTCGACAAGCAAGAACATAGGCAGCTGCCTGTGCTTGGGAAGGAGCAGCTGCCTGCTTTTGGCAATTGTCTTCACAGCGCCCAGAAGCCCGGTGCTCTGCTGCTTTGTTTTTCGCAGTCAGTCAATTGCACACTAGTGAAGCTGAGCCAGGCTCTTCAGCTTTGCTGCTTTTGAGCATCTGTGCTCCACTTATGCTCTGTGACATCTCTCGAGCTTGTTTGCCTCGCCCAGGCTGGCAAGTGCCCGCTAGTACCTAGAGCTGGGCAGGAGAGGGCAGAGAGCACTTCCATCTGACAGCAGGTTGCAGATTGCCTCGGAAAGAGCCGTGTCCTTGGAATGTGCAGCAAATCCTCTTTCTTTGCAAACCGCGGTTAGTGTGCAGTGCAGGTCCACTCTCCCCTTGCCAAATGGAGTGGGAAAGCTTTTCGCTAAGATAGAGACGACTAGAGAGGCAGAAGCGCGGCTCCGGAGCTATCCGGAGGAAAGTGCCGCTTCCCGGCGTCTTTCGGCTTGAAGCGGCGCTCCGGAGCGCTGCGCTGCCGCTCTACTGAGCTGTGCGCGAATTAGCCGCTTCTTCGCCTCCGAGAGGCAGAGATCGCGGTTGCTTGGAAGAGGCGAAGAACGAAGCCGCAAAGAAGCGGGCTTGTGTGCGAAGCCTTCCGACTGCTGGAGGACGGTGGCTGCCGCTCTCCTGCCTCTTGAATTCACTCTCGGCAAGCGAATGGAAAGCGTTCCAGGACAACTTGCCTGGGTTTTGACTTGGTCCTGATGCGTCCCACCTTGGCAAGTCTTGCTCGTCGCCAGAGGCTCCGAGATGCACAGAAGACGGTGGCAGCTGCTGAAAAGAAGGGCAGCGGTGAGTTTGTCGACAAGCAAGAACATAGGCAGCTGCCTGTGCTTGGGAAGGAGCAGCTGCCTGCTTTTGGCAATTGCCTTCACAGCGCCCAGAAGCCCGGTGCTCTGCTGCTTTGTTTTTCGCAGTCAGTCAATTGCACACTAGTCAAGCTGAGCCAGGCTCTTCAGCTTTGCTGCTTTTGAGCATCTGTGCTCCACTTAGGCTCTGTGACATCTCTCGAGGTTGTTTGCCTCGCCCAGGCTGGCAAGTGCCCGCTAGTACCTAGAGCTGGGCAGGAGAGGGCAGAGAGCACTTCCATCTGACAGCAGGTTGCAGATTGCCTCGGAAAGAGCCGTGTCCTTGGAATGTGCAGCAAATCCTCTTTCTTTGCAAACCGCGGTTAGTGTGCAGTGCAGGTACGCTCTCCCCTTTGCCAAATGGAGTGGGAAAGCTTTTCGCTAAGATAGAGACGACTAGAGAGGCAGAAGCGCGGCTCCGGAGCTATCCGGAGGAAAGTGCCGTTTCCCGGCGTCTTTCGGCTTGAAGCGGCGCTCCGGAGCGCTGCGCTGCCGCTCTACTGAGCTGTGCGCGAATTAGCCGCTTCTTCGCCTCCGAGAGGCAGAGATCGCGGTTGCTTGGAAGAGGCGAAGAACGAAGCCGCAAAGAAGCGGGCTTGTGTGCGAAGCCTTCCGACTGCTGGAGGACGGTGGCTGCCGCTCTCCTGCCTCTTGAATTCACTCTCGGCAAGCGAATGGAAAGCGTTCCAGGACAACTTGCCTGGGTTTTGACTGGGTCCTGATGCCTCCCACCTTGGCAAGTCTTGCTCGTCGCCAGAGGCTCCGAGATGCACAGAAGACGGTGGCAGCTGCTGAAAAGAAGGGCAGCGGTGAGTTTGTCGACAAGCAAGAACATAGGCAGCTGCCTGTGCTTGGGAAGGAGCAGCTGCCTGCTTTTGGCAATTGCCTTCACAGCGCCCAGAAGCCCGGTGCTCTGCTGCTTTGTTTTTCGCAGTCAGTCAATTGCACACTAGTGAAGCTGAGCCAGGCTCTTCAGCTTTGCTGCTTTTGAGCATCTGTGCTCCACTTAGGCTCTGTGACATCTCTCGAGGTGGTTTGCCTCGCCCAGGCTGGCAAGTGCCCGCTAGTACCTAGAGCTGGGCAGGAGAGGGCAGAGAGCACTTCCATCTGACAGCAGGTTGCAGATTGCCTCGGAAAGAGCCGTGTCCTTGGAATGTGCAGCAAATCCTCTTTCTTTGCAAACCGCGGTTAGTGTGCAGTGCAGGTACGCTCTCCCCTTGCCAAATGGAGTGGGAAAGCTTTTCGCTAAGATAGAGACGACTAGAGAGGCAGAAGCGCGGCTCCGGAGCTATCCGGAGGAAAGTGCCGCTTCCCGGCGTCTTTCGGCTTGAAGCGGCGCTCCGGAGCGCTGCGCTGCCGCTCTACTGAGCTGTGCGCGAATTAGCCGCTTCTTCGCCTCCGAGAGGCAGAGATCGCGGTTGCTTGGAAGAGGCGAAGAACGAAGCCGCAAAGAAGCGGGCTTGTGTGCGAAGCCTTCCGACTGCTGGAGGACGGTGGCTGCCGCTCTCCTGCCTCTTGAATTCACTCTCGGCAAGCGAATGGAAAGCGTTCCAGGACAACTTGCCTGGGTTTTGACTTGGTCCTGATGCCTCCCACCTTGGCAAGTCTTGCTCGTCGCCAGAGGCTCCGAGATGCACAGAAGACGGTGGCAGCTGCTGAAAAGAAGGGCAGCGGTGAGTTTGTCGACAAGCAAGAACATAGGCAGCTGCCTGTGCTTGGGAAGGAGCAGCTGCCTGCTTTTGGCAATTGCCTTCACAGCGCCCAGAAGCCCGGTGCTCTGCTGCTTTGTTTTTCGCAGTCAGTCAATTGCACACTAGTGAAGCTGAGCCAGGCTCTTCAGCTTTGCTGCTTTTGAGCATCTGTGTTCCACTTAGGCTCTGTGACATCTCTCGAGCTTGTTTGCCTCGCCCAGGCTGGCAAGTGCCCGCTAGTACCTAGAGCTGGGCAGGAGAGGGCAGAGAGCACTTCCATCTGACAGCAGGTTGCAGATTGCCTCGGAAAGAGCCGTGTCCTTGGAATGTGCAGCAAATCCTCTTTCTTTGCAAACCGCGGTTAGTGTGCAGTGCAGGTACGCTCTCCCCTTGCCAAATGGAGTGGGAAAGCTTTTCGCTAAGATAGAGACGACTAGAGAGGCAGAAGCGCGGCTCCGGAGCTATCCGGAGGAAAGTGCCGCTTCCCGGCGTCTTTCGGCTTGAAGCGGCGCTCCGGAGCGCTGCGCTGCCGCTCTACTGAGCTGTGCGCGAATTAGCCGCTTCTTCGCCTCCGAGAGGCAGAGATCGCGGTTGCTTGGAAGAGGCGAAGAACGAAGCCGCAAAGAAGCGGGCTTGTGTGCGAAGCCTTCCGACTGCGGGAGGACGGTGGCTGCCGCTCTCCTGCCTCTTGAATTCACTCTCGGCAAGCGAATGGAAAGCGTTCCAGGACGACTTGCCTGGGTTTTGACTTGGTCCTGATGCCTCCCACCTTGGCAAGTCTTGCTCGTCGCCAGAGGCTCCGAGATGCACAGAAGACGGTGGCAGCTGCTGAAAAGAAGGGCAGCGGTGAGTTTGTCGACAAGCAAGAACATAGGCAGCTGCCTGTGCTTGGGAAGGAGCAGCTGCCTGGTTTTGGCAATTGCCTTCACAGCGCCCAGAAGCCCGGTGCTCTGCTGCTTTGTTTTTCGCAGTCAGTCAATTGCACACTAGTGAAGCTGAGCCAGGCTCTTCAGCTTTGCTGCTTTTGAGCATCTGTGCTCCACTTAGGCTCTGTGACATCTCTCGAGGTTGTTTGCCTCGCCCAGGCTGGCAAGTGCCCGCTAGTACCTAGAGCTGGGCAGGAGAGGGCAGAGAGCACTTCCATCTGACAGCAGGTTGCAGATTGCCTCGGAAAGAGCCGTGTCCTTGGAATGTGCAGCAAATCCTCTTTCTTTGCAAACCGCGGTTAGTGTGCAGTGCAGGTACGCTCTCCCCTTTGCCAAATGGAGTGGGAAAGCTTTTCGCTAAGATAGAGACGACTAGAGAGGCAGAAGCGCGGCTTCGGAGCTATCCGGAGGAAAGTGCCGTTTCCCGGCGTCTTTCGGCTTGAAGCGGCGCTCCGGAGCGCTGCGCTGCCGCTCTACTGAGCTGTGCGCGAATTAGCCGCTTCTTCGCCTCCGAGAGGCAGAGATCGCGGTTGCTTGGAAGAGGCGAAGAACGAAGCCGCAAAGAAGCGGGCTTGTGTGCGAAGCCTTCCGACTGCTGGAGGACGGTGGCTGCCGCTCTCCTGCCTCTTGAATTCACTCTCGGCAAGCGAATGGAAAGCGTACCAGGACAACTTGCCTGGGTTTTGACTTGGTCCTGATGCGTCCCACCTTGGCAAGTCTTGCTCGTCGCCAGAGGCTCCGAGATGCACAGAAGACGGCGGCAGCTGCTGAAAAGAAGGGCAGCGGTGAGTTTGTCGACAAGCAAGAACATAGGCAGCTGCCTGTGCTTGGGAAGGAGCAGCTGCCTGCTTTTGGCAATTGCCTTCACAGCGCCCAGAAGCCCGGTGCTCTGCTGCTTTGTTTTTCGCAGTCAGTCAATTGCACACTAGTGAAGCTGAGCCAGGCTCTTCAGCTTTGCTGCTTTTGAGCATCTGTGCTCCACTTAGGCTCTGTGACATCTCTGGAGGTTGTTTGCCTCGGCCAGGCTGGCAAGTGCCCGCTAGTACCTAGAGCTGGGCAGGAGAGGGCAGAGAGCACTTCCATCTGACAGCAGGTTGCAGATTGCCTCGGAAAGAGCCGTGTCCTTGGAATGTGCAGCAAATCCTCTTTCTTTGCAAACCGCGGTTAGTGTGCAGTGCAGGTACGCTCTCCCCTTGCCAAATGGAGTGGGAAAGCTTTTCGCTAAGATAGAGACGACTAGAGAGGCAGAAGCGCGGCTCCGGAGCTATCCGGAGGAAAGTGCCGCTTCCCGGCGTCTTTCGGCTTGAAGCGGCGCTCCGGAGCGCTGCGCTGCCGCTCTACTGAGCTGTGCGCGAATTAGCCGCTTCTTCGCCTCCGAGAGGCAGAGATCGCGGTTGCTTGGAAGAGGCGAAGAACGAAGCCGCAAAGAAGCGGGCTTGTGTGCGAAGCCTTCCGACTGCTGGAGGACGGTGGCTGCCGCTCTCCTGCCTCTTGAATTCACTCTCGGCAAGCGAATGGAAAGCGTTCCAGGACAACTTGCCTGGGTTTTGACTGGGGTCCTGATGCCTCCCACCTTGGCAAGTCTTGCTCGTCGCCAGAGGCTCCGAGATGCACAGAAGACGGTGGCAGCTGCTGAAAAGAAGGGCAGCGGTGAGTTTGTCGACAAGCAAGAACATAGGCAGCTGCCTGTGCTTGGGAAGGAGCAGCTGCCTGGTTTTGGCAATTGCCTTCACAGCGCCCAGAAGCCCAGTGCTCTGCTGCTTTGTTTTTCGCAGTCAGTCAATTGCACACTAGTGAAGCTGAGCCAGGCTCTTCAGCTTTGCTGCTTTTGAGCATCTGTGCTCCACTTAGGCTCTGTGACATCTCTCGAGCTTGTTTGCCTCGCCCAGGCTGGCAAGTGGCCGCTAGTACCTAGAGCTGGGCAGGAGAGGGCAGAGAGCACTTCCATCTGACAGCAGGTTGCAGATTGCCTCGGAAAGAGCCGTGTCCTTGGAATGTGCAGCAAATCCTCTTTCTTTGCAAACCGCGGTTAGTGTGCAGTGCAGGTACGCTCTCCCCTTGCCAAATGGAGTGGGGAAAGCTTTTCGCTAAGATAGAGACGACTAGAGAGGCAGAAGCGCGGCTCCGGAGCTATCCGGAGGAAAGTGCCGCTTCCCGGCGTCTTTCGGCTTGAAGCGGCGCTCCGGAGCGCTGCGCTGCCGCTCTACTGAGCTGTGCGCGAATTAGCCGCTTCTTCGCCTCCGAGAGGCAGAGATCGCGGTTGCTTGGAAGAGGCGAAGAACGAAGCCGCAAAGAAGCGGGCTTGTGTGCGAAGCCTTCCGACCTGCTGGAGGACGGTGGCTGCCGCTCTCCTGCCTCTTGAATTCACTCTCGGCAAGCGAATGGAAAGCGTTCCAGGACAACTTGCCTGGGTTTTGACTTGGTCCTGATGCGTCCCACCTTGGCAAGTCTTGCTCGTCGCCAGAGGCTCCGAGATGCACAGAAGACGGTGGCAGCTGCTGAAAAGAAGGGCAGCGGTGAGTTTGTCGACAAGCAAGAACATAGGCAGCTGCCTGTGCTTGGGAAGGAGCAGCTACCTGCTTTTGGCAATTGCCTTCACAGCGCCCAGAAGCCCGGTGCTCTGCTGCTTTGTTTTTCGCAGTCAGTCAATTGCACACTAGTGAAGCTGAGCCAGGCTCTTCAGCTTTGCTGCTTTTGAGCATCTGTGCTCCACTTAGGCTCTGTGACATCTCTCGAGCTTGTTTGCCTCGCCCAGGCTGGCAAGTGCCCGCTAGTACCTAGAGCTGGGCAGGAGAGGGCAGAGAGCACTTCCATCTGACAGCAGGTTGCAGATTGCCTCGGAAAGAGCCGTGTCCTTGGAATGTGCAGCAAATCCTCTTTCTTTGCAAACCGCGGTTAGTGTGCAGTGCAGGTACGCTCTCCCCTTTGCCAAATGGAGTGGGAAAGCTTTTCGCTAAGATAGAGACGACTAGAGAGGCAGAAGCGCGGCTCCGGAGCTATCCGGAGGAAAGTGCCGTTTCCCGGCGTCTTTCGGCTTGAAGCGGCGCTCCGGAGCGCTGCGCTGCCGCTCTACTGAGCTGTGCGCGAATTAGCCGCTTCTTCGCCTCCGAGAGGCAGAGATCGCGGTTGCTTGGAAGAGGCGAAGAACGAAGCCGCAAAGAAGCGGGCTTGTGTGCCAAGCCTTCCGACTGCTGGAGGACGGTGGCTGCCGCTCTCCTGCCTCTTGAATTCACTCTCGGCAAGCGAATGGAAAGCGTTCCAGGACAACTTGCCTGGGTTTTGACTGGGTCCTGATGCGTCCCACCTTGGCAAGTCTTGCTCGTCGCCAGAGGCTCCGAGATGCACAGAAGACGGTGGCAGCTGCTGAAAAGAAGGGCAGCGGTGAGTTTGTCGACAAGCAAGAACATAGGCAGCTGCCTGTGCTTGGGAAGGAGCAGCTGCCTGCTTTTGGCAATTGCCTTCACAGCGCCCAGAAGCCCGGTGCTCTGCTGCTTTGTTTTTCGCAGTCAGTCAATTGCACACTAGTGAAGCTGAGCCAGGCTCTTCAGCTTTGCTGCTTTTGAGCATCTGTGCTCCACTTAGGCTCTGTGACATCTCTCGAGCTTGTTTGCCTCGGCCAGGCTGGCAAGTGGCCGCTAGTACCTAGAGCTGGGCAGGAGAGGGCAGAGAGCACTTCCATCTGACAGCAGGTTGCAGATTGCCTCGGAAAGAGCCGTGTCCTTGGAATGTGCAGCAAATCCTCTTTCTTTGCAAACCGCGGTTAGTGTGCAGTGCAGGTACGCTCTCCCCTTGCCAAATGGAGTGGGAAAGCTTTTCGCTAAGATAGAGACGACTAGAGAGGCAGAAGCGCGGGCTCCGGAGCTATCCGGAGGAAAGTGCCGCTTCCCGGCGTCTTTCGGCTTGAAGCGGCGCTCCGGAGCGCTGCGCTGCCGCTCTACTGAGCTGTGCGCGAATTAGCCGCTTCTTCGCCTCCGAGAGGCAGAGATCGCGGTTGCTTGGAAGAGGCGAAGAACGAAGCCGCAAAGAAGCGGGCTTGTGTGCGAAGCCTTCCGACTGCTGGAGGACGGTGGCTGCCGCTCTCCTGCCTCTTGAATTCACTCTCGGCAAGCGAATGGAAAGCGTTCCAGGACAACTTGCCTGGGTTTTGACTTGGTCCTGATGCCTCCCACCTTGGCAAGTCTTGCTCGTCGCCAGAGGCTCCGAGATGCACAGAAGACGGTGGCAGCTGCTGAAAAGAAGGGCAGCGGTGAGTTTGTCGACAAGCAAGAACATAGGCAGCTGCCTGTGCTTGGGAAGGAGCAGCTGCCTGGTTTTGGCAATTGCCTTCACAGCGCCCAGAAGCCCGGTGCTCTGCTGCTTTGTTTTTCGCAGTCAGTCAATTGCACACTAGTGAAGCTGAGCCAGGCTCTTCAGCTTTGCTGCTTTTGAGCATCTGTGCTCCACTTAGGCTCTGTGACATCTCTCGAGGTTGTTTGCCTCGCCCAGGCTGGCAAGTGCCCGCTAGTACCTAGAGCTGGGCAGGAGAGGGCAGAGAGCACTTCCATCTGACAGCAGGTTGCAGATTGCCTCGGAAAGAGCCGTGTCCTTGGAATGTGCAGCAAATCCTCTTTCTTTGCAAACCGCGGTTAGTGTGCAGTGCAGGTACGCTCTCCCCTTTGCCAAATGGAGTGGGAAAGCTTTTCGCTAAGATAGAGACGACTAGAGAGGCAGAAGCGCGGCTCCGGAGCTATCCGGAGGAAAGTGCCGCTTCCCGGCGTCTTTCGGCTTGAAGCGGCGCTCCGGAGCGCTGCGCTGCCGCTCTACTGAGCTGTGCGCGAATTAGCCGCTTCTTCGCCTCCGAGAGGCAGAGATCGCGGTTGCTTGGAAGAGGCGAAGAACGAAGCCGCAAAGAAGCGGGCTTGTGTGCGAAGCCTTCCGACTGCTGGAGGACGGTGGCTGCCGCTCTCCTGCCTCTTGAATTCACTCTCGGCAAGCGAATGGAAAGCGTTCCAGGACGACTTGCCTGGGTTTTGACTTGGTCCTGATGCCTCCCACCTTGGCAAGTCTTGCTCGTCGCCAGAGGCTCCGAGATGCACAGAAGACGGTGGCAGCTGCTGAAAAGAAGGGCAGCGGTGAGTTTGTCGACAAGCAAGAACATAGGCAGCTGCCTGTGCTTGGGAAGGAGCAGCTGCCTGCTTTTGGCAATTGTCTTCACAGCGCCCAGAAGCCCGGTGCTCTGCTGCTTTGTTTTTCGCAGTCAGTCAATTGCACACTAGTGAAGCTGAGCCAGGCTCTTCAGCTTTGCTGCTTTTGAGCATCTGTGCTCCACTTATGCTCTGTGACATCTCTCGAGCTTGTTTGCCTCGCCCAGGCTGGCAAGTGCCCGCTAGTACCTAGAGCTGGGCAGGAGAGGGCAGAGAGCACTTCCATCTGACAGCAGGTTGCAGATTGCCTCGGAAAGAGCCGTGTCCTTGGAATGTGCAGCAAATCCTCTTTCTTTGCAAACCGCGGTTAGTGTGCAGTGCAGGTCCACTCTCCCCTTGCCAAATGGAGTGGGAAAGCTTTTCGCTAAGATAGAGACGACTAGAGAGGCAGAAGCGCGGCTCCGGAGCTATCCGGAGGAAAGTGCCGCTTCCCGGCGTCTTTCGGCTTGAAGCGGCGCTCCGGAGCGCTGCGCTGCCGCTCTACTGAGCTGTGCGCGAATTAGCCGCTTCTTCGCCTCCGAGAGGCAGAGATCGCGGTTGCTTGGAAGAGGCGAAGAACGAAGCCGCAAAGAAGCGGGCTTGTGTGCGAAGCCTTCCGACTGCTGGAGGACGGTGGCTGCCGCTCTCCTGCCTCTTGAATTCCCTCTCGGCAAGCGAATGGAAAGCGTTCCAGGACAACTTGCCTGGGTTTTGACTAGGTCCTGATGCGTCCCACCTTGGCAAGTCTTGCTCGTCGCCAGAGGCTCCGAGATGCACAGAAGACGGTGGCAGCTGCTGAAAAGAAGGGCAGCGGTGAGTTTGTCGACAAGCAAGAACATAGGCAGCTGCCTGTGCTTGGGAAGGAGCAGCTGCCTGCTTTTGTCAATTGCCTTCACAGCGCCCAGAAGCCCGGTGCTCTGCTGCTTTGTTTTTCGCAGTCAGTCAATTGCACACTAGTGAAGCTGAGCCAGGCTCTTCAGCTTTGCTGCTTTTGAGCATCTGTGCTCCACTTAGGCTCTGTGACATCTCTCGAGGTTGTTTGCCTCGCCCAGGCTGGCAAGTGCCCGCTAGTACCTAGAGCTGGGCAGGAGAGGGCAGAGAGCACTTCCATCTGACAGCAGGTTGCAGATTGCCTCGGAAAGAGCCGTGTCCTTGGAATGTGCAGCAAATCCTCTTTCTTTGCAAACCGCGGTTAGTGTGCAGTGCAGGTACGCTCTCCCCTTGCCAAATGGAGTGGGAAAGCTTTTCGCTAAGATAGAGACGACTAGAGAGGCAGAAGCGCGGCTCCGGAGCTATCCGGAGGAAAGTGCCGCTTCCCGGCGTCTTTCGGCTTGAAGCGGCGCTCCGGAGCGCTGCGCTGCCGCTCTACTGAGCTGTGCGCGAATTAGCCGCTTCTTCGCCTCCGAGAGGCAGAGATCGCGGTTGCTTGGAAGAGGCGAAGAACGAAGCCGCAAAGAAGCGGGCTTGTGTGCGAAGCCTTCCGACTGCTGGAGGACGGTGGCTGCCGCTCTCCTGCCTCTTGAATTCACTCTCGGCAAGCGAATGGAAAGCGTTCCAGGACAACTTGCCTGGGTTTTGACTTGGTCCTGATGCCTCCCACCTTGGCAAGTCTTGCTCGTCGCCAGAGGCTCCGAGATGCACAGAAGACGGTGGCAGCTGCTGAAAAGAAGGGCAGCGGTGAGTTTGTCGACAAGCAAGAACATAGGCAGCTGCCTGTGCTTGGGAAGGAGGCAGCTGCCTGCTTTTGGCAATTGCCTTCACAGCGCCCAGAAGCCCGGTGCTCTGCTGCTTTGTTTTTCGCAGTCAGTCAATTGCACACTAGTGAAGCTGAGCCAGGCTCTTCAGCTTTGCTGCTTTTGAGCATCTGTGCTCCACTTAGGCTCTGTGACATCTCTCGAGCTTGTTTGCCTCGCCCAGGCTGGCAAGTGCCCGCTAGTACCTAGAGCTGGGCAGGAGAGGGCAGAGAGCACTTCCATCTGACAGCAGGTTGCAGATTGCCTCGGAAAGAGCCGTGTCCTTGGAATGTGCAGCAAATCCTCTTTCTTTGCAAACCGCGGTTAGTGTGCAGTGCAGGTACGCTCTCCCCTTGCCAAATGGAGTGGGAAAGCTTTTCGCTAAGATAGAGACGACTAGAGAGGCAGAAGCGCGGCTCCGGAGCTATCCGGAGGAAAGTGCCGCTTCCCGGCGTCTTTCGGCTTGAAGCGGCGCTCCGGAGCGCTGCGCTGCCGCTCTACTGAGCTGTGCGCGAATTAGCCGCTTCTTCGCCTCCGAGAGGCAGAGATCGCGGTTGCTTGGAAGAGGCGAAGAACGAAGCCGCAAAGAAGCGGGCTTGTGTGCGAAGCCTTCCGACTGCTGGAGGACGGTGGCTGCCGCTCTCCTGCCTCTTGAATTCCCTCTCGGCAAGCGAATGGAAAGCGTTCCAGGACAACTTGCCTGGGTTTTGACTTGGTCCTGATGCGTCCCACCTTGGCAAGTCTTGCTCGTCGCCAGAGGCTCCGAGATGCACAGAAGACGGTGGCAGCTGCTGAAAAGAAGGGCAGCGGTGAGTTTTGTCGACAAGCAAGAACATAGGCAGCTGCCTGTGCTTGGGAAGGAGCAGCTGCCTGCTTTTGGCAATTGCCTTCACAGCGCCCAGAAGCCCGGTGCTCTGCTGCTTTGTTTTTCGCAGTCAGTCAATTGCACACTAGTGAAGCTGAGCCAGGCTCTTCAGCTTTGCTGCTTTTGAGCATCTGTGCTCCACTTAGGCTCTGTGACATCTCTCGAGCTTGTTTGCCTCGCCCAGGCTGGCAAGTGGCCGCTAGTACCTAGAGCTGGGCAGGAGAGGGCAGAGAGCACTTCCATCTGACAGCAGGTTGCAGATTGCCTCGGAAAGAGCCGTGTCCTTGGAATGTGCAGCAAATCCTCTTTCTTTGCAAACCGCGGTTAGTGTGCAGTGCAGGTACGCTCTCCCCTTGCCAAATGGAGTGGGAAAGCTTTTCGCTAAGATAGAGACGACTAGAGAGGCAGAAGCGCGGCTCCGGAGCTATCCGGAGGAAAGTGCCGTTTCCCGGCGTCTTTCGGCTTGAAGCGGCGCTCCGGAGCGCTGCGCTGCCGCTCTACTGAGCTGTGCGCGAATTAGCCGCTTCTTCGCCTCCGAGAGGCAGAGATCGCGGTTGCTTGGAAGAGGCGAAGAACGAAGCCGCAAAGAAGCGGGCTTGTGTGCGAAGCCTTCCGACTGCTGGAGGACGGTGGCTGCCGCTCTCCTGCCTCTTGAATTCACTCTCGGCAAGCGAATGGAAAGCGTTCCAGGACAACTTGCCTGGGTTTTGACTGGGTCCTGATGCGTCCCACCTTGGCAAGTCTTGCTCGTCGCCAGAGGCTCCGAGATGCACAGAAGACGGTGGCAGCTGCTGAAAAGAAGGGCAGCGGTGAGTTTGTCGACAAGCAAGAACATAGGCAGCTGCCTGTGCTTGGGAAGGAGCAGCTGCCTGGTTTTGGCAATTGCCTTCACAGCGCCCAGAAGCCCGGTGCTCTGCTGCTTTGTTTTTCGCAGTCAGTCAATTGCACACTAGTGAAGCTGAGCCAGGCTCTTCAGCTTTGCTGCTTTTGAGCATCTGTGCTCCACTTAGGCTCTGTGACATCTCTCGAGCTTGTTTGCCTCGCCCAGGCTGGCAAGTGCCCGCTAGTACCTAGAGCTGGGCAGGAGAGGGCAGAGAGCACTTCCATCTGACAGCAGGTTGCAGATTGCCTCGGAAAGAGCCGTGTCCTTGGAATGTGCAGCAAATCCTCTTTCTTTGCAAACCGCGGTTAGTGTGCAGTGCAGGTACGCTCTCCCCTTGCCAAATGGAGTGGGAAAGCTTTTCGCTAAGATAGAGACGACTAGAGAGGCAGAAGCGCGGCTCCGGAGCTATCCGGAGGAAAGTGCCGCTTCCCGGCGTCTTTCGGCTTGAAGCGGCGCTCCGGAGCGCTGCGCTGCCGCTCTACTGAGCTGTGCGCGAATTAGCCGCTTCTTCGCCTCCGAGAGGCAGAGATCGCGGTTGCTTGGAAGAGGCGAAGAACGAAGCCGCAAAGAAGCGGGCTTGTGTGCGAAGCCTTCCGACTGCTGGAGGACGGTGGCTGCCGCTCTCCTGCCTCTTGAATTCACTCTCGGCAAGCGAATGGAAAGCGTTCCAGGACAACTTGCCTGGGTTTTGACTTGGTCCTGATGCCTCCCACCTTGGCAAGTCTTGCTCGTCGCCAGAGGCTCCGAGATGCACAGAAGACGGTGGCAGCTGCTGAAAAGAAGGGCAGCGGTGAGTTTGTCGACAAGCAAGAACATAGGCAGCTGCCTGTGCTTGGGAAGGAGCAGCTGCCTGCTTTTGGCAATTGCCTTCACAGCGCCCAGAAGCCCGGTGCTCTGCTGCTTTGTTTTTCGCAGTCAGTCAATTGCACACTAGTGAAGCTGAGCCAGGCTCTTCAGCTTTGCTGCTTTTGAGCATCTGTGCTCCACTTATGCTCTGTGACATCTCTGGAGGTTGTTTGCCTCGCCCAGGCTGGCAAGTGCCCGCTAGTACCTAGAGCTGGGCAGGAGAGGGCAGAGAGCACTTCCATCTGACAGCAGGTTGCAGATTGCCTCGGAAAGAGCCGTGTCCTTGGAATGTGCAGCAAATCCTCTTTCTTTGCAAACCGCGATTAGTGTGCAGTGCAGGTACGCTCTCCCCTTGCCAAATGGAGTGGGAAAGCTTTTCGCTAAGATAGAGACGACTAGAGAGGCAGAAGCGCGGCTCCGGAGCTATCCGGAGGAAAGTGCCGCTTCCCGGCGTCTTTCGGCTTGAAGCGGCGCTCCGGAGCGCTGCGCTGCCGCTCTACTGAGCTGTGCGCGAATTAGCCGCTTCTTCGCCTCCGAGAGGCAGAGATCGCGGTTGCTTGGAAGAGGCGAAGAACGAAGCCGCAAAGAAGCGGGCTTGTGTGCGAAGCCTTCCGACTGCTGGAGGACGGTGGCTGCCGCTCTCCTGCTTCTTGAATTCACTCTCGGCAAGCGAATGGAAAGCGTTCCAGGACAACTTGCCTGCGTTTTGACTGGGTCCTGATGCGTCCCACCTTGGCAAGTCTTGCTCGTCGCCAGAGGCTCCGAGATGCACAGAAGACGGTGGCAGCTGCTGAAAAGAAGGGCAGCGGTGAGTTTGTCGACAAGCAAGAACATAGGCAGCTGCCTGTGCTTGGCAGCTTGCCTGGTTTTGGCAATTGCCTTCACAGCGCCCAGAAGCCCGGTGCTCTGCTGCTTTGTTTTTCGCAGTCAGTCAATTGCACACTAGTGAAGCTGAGCCAGGCTCTTCAGCTTTGCTGCTTTTGAGCATCTGTGCTCCACTTAGGCTCTGTGACATCTCTCGAGCTTGTTTGCCTCGCCCAGGCTGGCAAGTGCCCGCTAGTACCTAGAGCTGGGCAGGAGAGGGCAGAGAGCACTTCCATCTGACAGCAGGTTGCAGATTGCCTCGGAAAGAGCCGTGTCCTTGGAATGTGCAGCAAATCCTCTTTCTTTGCAAACCGCGGTTAGTGTGCAGTGCAGGTACGCTCTCCCCTTGCCAAATGGAGTGGGAAAGCTTTTCGCTAAGATAGAGACGACTAGAGAGGCAGAAGCGCGGCTCCGGAGCTATCCGGAGGAAAGTGCCGCTTCCCGGCGTCTTTCGGCTTGAAGCGGCGCTCCGGAGCGCTGCGCTGCCGCTCTACTGAGCTGTGCGCGAATTAGCCGCTTCTTCGCCTCCGAGAGGCAGAGATCGCGGTTGCTTGGAAGAGGCGAAGAACGAAGCCGCAAAGAAGCGGGCTTGTGTGCCAAGCCTTCCGACTGCTGGAGGACGGTGGCTGCCGCTCTCCTGCCTCTTGAATTCACTCTCGGCAAGCGAATGGAAAGCGTTCCAGGACGACTTGCCTGGGTTTTGACTTGGTCCTGATGCCTCCCACCTTGGCAAGTCTTGCTCGTCGCCAGAGGCTCCGAGATGCACAGAAGACGGTGGCAGCTGCTGAAAAGAAGGGCAGCGGTGAGTTTGTCGACAAGCAAGAACATAGGCAGCTGCCTGTGCTTGGGAAGGAGCAGCTGCCTGGTTTTGGCAATTGCCTTCACAGCGCCCAGAAGCCCGGTGCTCTGCTGCTTTGTTTTTCGCAGTCAGTCAATTGCACACTAGTGAAGCTGAGCCAGGCTCTTCAGCTTTGCTGCTTTTGAGCATCTGTGCTCCACTTAGGCTCTGTGACATCTCTCGAGCTTGTTTGCCTCGCCCAGGCTGGCAAGTGGCCGCTAGTACCTAGAGCTGGGCAGGAGAGGGCAGAGAGCACTTCCATCTGACAGCAGGTTGCAGATTGCCTCGGAAAGAGCCGTGTCCTTGGAATGTGCAGCAAATCCTCTTTCTTTGCAAACCGCGGTTAGTGTGCAGTGCAGGTACGCTCTCCCCTTGCCAAATGGAGTGGGAAAGCTTTTCGCTAAGATAGAGACGACTAGAGAGGCAGAAGCGCGGCTCCGGAGCTATCCGGAGGAAAGTGCCGCTTCCCGGCGTCTTTCGGCTTGAAGCGGCGCTCCGGAGCGCTGCGCTGCCGCTCTACTGAGCTGTGCGCGAATTAGCCGCTTCTTCGCCTCCGAGAGGCAGAGATCGCGGTTGCTTGGAAGAGGCGAAGAACGAAGCCGCAAAGAAGCGGGCTTGTGTGCGAAGCCTTCCGACTGCTGGAGGACGGTGGCTGCCGCTCTCCTGCCTCTTGAATTCACTCTCGGCAAGCGAATGGAAAGCGTTCCAGGACAACTTGCCTGGGTTTTGACTTGGTCCTGATGCGTCCCACCTTGGCAAGTCTTGCTCGTCGCCAGAGGCTCCGAGATGCACAGAAGACGGTGGCAGCTGCTGAAAAGAAGGGCAGCGGTGAGTTTGTCGACAAGCAAGAACATAGGCAGCTGCCTGTGCTTGGGAAGGAGCAGCTGCCTGCTTTTGGCAATTGCCTTCACAGCGCCCAGAAGCCCGGTGCTCTGCTGCTTTGTTTTTCGCAGTCAGTCAATTGCACACTAGTGAAGCTGAGCCAGGCTCTTCAGCTTTGCTGCTTTTGAGCATCTGTGCTCCACTTAGGCTCTGTGACATCTCTCGAGCTTGTTTGCCTCGCCCAGGCTGGCAAGTGCCCGCTAGTACCTAGAGCTGGGCAGGAGAGGGCAGAGAGCACTTCCATCTGACAGCAGGTTGCAGATTGCCTCGGAAAGAGCCGTGTCCTTGGAATGTGCAGCAAATCCTCTTTCTTTGCAAACCGCGGTTAGTGTGCAGTGCAGGTACGCTCTCCCCTTGCCAAATGGAGTGGGAAAGCTTTTCGCTAAGATAGAGACGACTAGAGAGGCAGAAGCGCGGCTCCGGAGCTATCCGGAGGAAAGTGCCGCTTCCCGGCGTCTTTCGGCTTGAAGCGGCGCTCCGGAGCGCTGCGCTGCCGCTCTACTGAGCTGTGCGCGAATTAGCCGCTTCTTCGCCTCCGAGAGGCAGAGATCGCGGTTGCTTGGAAGAGGCGAAGAACGAAGCCGCAAAGAAGCGGGCTTGTGTGCCAAGCCTTCCGACTGCTGGAGGACGGTGGCTGCCGCTCTCCTGCCTCTTGAATTCACTCTCGGCAAGCGAATGGAAAGCGTTCCAGGACGACTTGCCTGGGTTTTGACTTGGTCCTGATGCCTCCCACCTTGGCAAGTCTTGCTCGTCGCCAGAGGCTCCGAGATGCACAGAAGACGGTGGCAGCTGCTGAAAAGAAGGGCAGCGGTGAGTTTGTCGACAAGCAAGAACATAGGCAGCTGCCTGTGCTTGGGAAGGAGCAGCTGCCTGGTTTTGGCAATTGCCTTCACAGCGCCCAGAAGCCCGGTGCTCTGCTGCTTTGTTTTTCGCAGTCAGTCAATTGCACACTAGTGAAGCTGAGCCAGGCTCTTCAGCTTTGCTGCTTTTGAGCATCTGTGCTCCACTTAGGCTCTGTGACATCTCTCGAGGTTGTTTGGCTCGCCCAGGCTGGAAAGTGCCCGCTAGTACCTAGAGCTGGGCAGGAGAGGGCAGAGAGCACTTCCATCTGACAGCAGGTTGCAGATTGCCTCGGAAAGAGCCGTGTCCTTGGAATGTGCAGCAAATCCTCTTTCTTTGCAAACCGCGGTTAGTGTGCAGTGCAGGTACGCTCTCCCCTTGCCAAATGGAGTGGGAAAGCTTTTCGCTAAGATAGAGACGACTAGAGAGGCAGAAGCGCGGCTCCGGAGCTATCCGGAGGAAAGTGCCGCTTCCCGGCGTCTTTCGGCTTGAAGCGGCGCTCCGGAGCGCTGCGCTGCCGCTCTACTAAGCTGTGCGCGAATTAGCCGCTTCTTCGCCTCCGAGAGGCAGAGATCGCGGTTGCTTGGAAGAGGCGAAGAACGAAGCCGCAAAGAAGCGGGCTTGTGTGCGAAGCCTTCCGACTGCTGGAGGACGGTGGCTGCCGCTCTCCTGCCTCTTGAATTCACTCTCGGCAAGCGAATGGAAAGCGTTCCAGGACGACTTGCCTGGGTTTTGACTTGGTCCTGATGCGTCCCACCTTGGCAAGTCTTGCTCGTCGCCAGAGGCTCCGAGATGCACAGAAGACGGTGGCAGCTGCTGAAAAGAAGGGCAGCGGTGAGTTTGTCGACAAGCAAGAACATAGGCAGCTGCCTGTGCTTGGGAAGGAGCAGCTGCCTGCTTTTGGCAATTGCCTTCACAGCGCCCAGAAGCCCGGTGCTCTGCTGCTTTGATTTTCGCAGTCAGTCAATTGCACACTAGTGAAGCTGAGCCAGGCTCTTCAGCTTTGCTGCTTTTGAGCATCTGTGCTCCACTTAGGCTCTGTGACATCTCTCGAGCTTGTTTGCCTCGCCCAGGCTGGCAAGTGGCCGCTAGTACCTAGAGCTGGGCAGGAGAGGGCAGAGAGCACTTCCATCTGACAGCAGGTTGCAGATTGCCTCGGAAAGAGCCGTGTCCTTGGAATGTGCAGCAAATCCTCTTTCTTTGCAAACCGCGGTTAGTGTGCAGTGCAGGTACGCTCTCCCCTTGCCAAATGGAGTGGGAAAGCTTTTCGCTAAGATAGAGACGACTAGAGAGGCAGAAGCGCGGCTCCGGAGCTATCCGGAGGAAAGTGCCGCTTCCCGGCGTCTTTCGGCTTGAAGCGGCGCTCCGGAGCGCTGCGCTGCCGCTCTACTGAGCTGTGCGCGAATTAGCCGCTTCTTCGCCTCCGAGAGGCAGAGATCGCGGTTGCTTGGAAGAGGCGAAGAACGAAGCCGCAAAGAAGCGGGCTTGTGTGCGAAGCCTTCCGACTGCTGGAGGACGGTGGCTGCCGCTCTCCTGCCTCTTGAATTCACTCTCGGCAAGCGAATGGAAAGCGTTCCAGGACGACTTGCCTGGGTTTTGACTTGGTCCTGATGCCTCCCACCTTGGCAAGTCTTGCTCGTCGCCAGAGGCTCCGAGATGCACAGAAGACGGTGGCAGCTGCTGAAAAGAAGGGCAGCGGTGAGTTTGTCGACAAGCAAGAACATAGGCAGCTGCCTGTGCTTGGGAAGGAGCAGCTGCCTGGTTTTGGCAATTGCCTTCACAGCGCCCAGAAGCCCGGTGCTCTGCTGCTTTGTTTTTCGCAGTCAGTCAATTGCACACTAGTGAAGCTGAGCCAGGCTCTTCAGCTTTGCTGCTTTTGAGCATCTGTGCTCCACTTAGGCTCTGTGACATCTCTCGAGGTTGTTTGCCTCGCCCAGGCTGGCAAGTGCCCGCTAGTACCTAGAGCTGGGCAGGAGAGGGCAGAGAGCACTTCCATCTGACAGCAGGTTGCAGATTGCCTCGGAAAGAGCCGTGTCCTTGGAATGTGCAGCAAATCCTCTTTCTTTGCAAACCGCGGTTAGTGTGCAGTGCAGGTACGCTCTCCCCTTGCCAAATGGAGTGGGAAAGCTTTTCGCTAAGATAGAGACGACTAGAGAGGCAGAAGCGCGGCTCCGGAGCTATCCGGAGGAAAGTGCCGCTTCCCGGCGTCTTTCGGCTTGAAGCGGCGCTCCGGAGCGCTGCGCTGCCGCTCTACTAAGCTGTGCGCGAATTAGCCGCTTCTTCGCCTCCGAGAGGCAGAGATCGCGGTTGCTTGGAAGAGGCGAAGAACGAAGCCGCAAAGAAGCGGGCTTGTGTGCGAAGCCTTCCGACTGCTGGAGGACGGTGGCTGCCGCTCTCCTGCCTCTTGAATTCACTCTCGGCAAGCGAATGGAAAGCGTTCCAGGACGACTTGCCTGGGTTTTGACTTGGTCCTGATGCCTCCCACCTTGGCAAGTCTTGCTCGTCGCCAGAGGCTCCGAGATGCACAGAAGACGGTGGCAGCTGCTGAAAAGAAGGGCAGCGGTGAGTTTGTCGACAAGCAAGAACATAGGCAGCTGCCTGTGCTTGGGAAGGAGCAGCTGCCTGGTTTTGGCAATTGCCTTCACAGCGCCCAGAAGCCCGGTGCTCTGCTGCTTTGTTTTTCGCAGTCAGTCAATTGCACACTAGTGAAGCTGAGCCAGGCTCTTCAGCTTTGCTGCTTTTGAGCATCTGTGCTCCACTTAGGCTCTGTGACATCTCTCGAGCTTGTTTGCCTCGCCCAGGCTGGCAAGTGGCCGCTAGTACCTAGAGCTGGGCAGGAGAGGGCAGAGAGCACTTCCATCTGACAGCAGGTTGCAGATTGCCTCGGAAAGAGCCGTGTCCTTGGAATGTGCAGCAAATCCTCTTTCTTTGCAAACCGCGGTTAGTGTGCAGTGCAGGTACGCTCTCCCCTTGCCAAATGGAGTGGGAAAGCTTTTCGCTAAGATAGAGACGACTAGAGAGGCAGAAGCGCGGCTCCGGAGCTATCCGGAGGAAAGTGCCGCTTCCCGGCGTCTTTCGGCTTGAAGCGGCGCTCCGGAGCGCTGCGCTGCCACTCTACTGAGCTGTGCGCGAATTAGCCGCTTCTTCGCCTCCGAGAGGCAGAGATCGCGGTTGCTTGGAAGAGGCGAAGAACGAAGCCGCAAAGAAGCGGGCTTGTGTGCGAAGCCTTCCGACTGCTGGAGGACGGTGGCTGCCGCTCTCCTGCCTCTTGAATTCACTCTCGGCAAGCGAATGGAAAGCGTTCCAGGACAACTTGCCTGGGTTTTGACTTGGTCCTGATGCGTCCCACCTTGGCAAGTCTTGCTCGTCGCCAGAGGCTCCGAGATGCACAGAAGACGGTGGCAGCTGCTGAAAAGAAGGGCAGCGGTGAGTTTGTCGACAAGCAAGAACATAGGCAGCTGCCTGTGCTTGGGAAGGAGCAGCTGCCTGGTTTTGGCAATTGCCTTCACAGCGCCCAGAAGCCCGGTGCTCTGCTGCTTTGTTTTTCGCAGTCAGTCAATTGCACACTAGTGAAGCTGAGCCAGGCTCTTCAGCTTTGCTGCTTTTGAGCATCTGTGCTCCACTTAGGCTCTGTGACATCTCTCGAGCTTGTTTGCCTCGGCCAGGCTGGCAAGTGCCCGCTAGTACCTAGAGCTGGGCAGGAGAGGGCAGAGAGCACTTCCATCTGACAGCAGGTTGCAGATTGCCTCGGAAAGAGCCGTGTCCTTGGAATGTGCAGCAAATCCTCTTTCTTTGCAAACCGCGGTTAGTGTGCAGTGCAGGTACGCTCTCCCCTTGCCAAATGGAGTGGGAAAGCTTTTCGCTAAGATAGAGACGACTAGAGAGGCAGAAGCGCGGCTCCGGAGCTATCCGGAGGAAAGTGCCGCTTCCCGGCGTCTTTCGGCTTGAAGCGGCGCTCCGGAGCGCTGCGCTGCCGCTCTACTGAGCTGTGCGCGAATTAGCCGCTTCTTCGCCTCCGAGAGGCAGAGATCGCGGTTGCTTGGAAGAGGCGAAGAACGAAGCCGCAAAGAAGCGGGCTTGTGTGCCAAGCCTTCCGACTGCTGGAGGACGGTGGCTGCCGCTCTCCTGCCTCTTGAATTCACTCTCGGCAAGCGAATGGAAAGCGTTCCAGGACGACTTGCCTGGGTTTTGACTTGGTCCTGATGCCTCCCCACCTTGGCAAGTCTTGCTCGTCGCCAGAGGCTCCGAGATGCACAGAAGACGGTGGCAGCTGCTGAAAAGAAGGGCAGCGGTGAGTTTGTCGACAAGCAAGAACATAGGCAGCTGCCTGTGCTTGGGAAGGAGCAGCTGCCTGCTTTTGGCAATTGCCTTCACAGCGCCCAGAAGCCCGGTGCTCTGCTGCTTTGTTTTTCGCAGTCAGTCAATTGCACACTAGTGAAGCTGAGCCAGGCTCTTCAGCTTTGCTGCTTTTGAGCATCTGTGCTCCACTTAGGCTCTGTGACATCTCTCGAGGTTGTTTGGCTCGCCCAGGCTGGAAAGTGCCCGCTAGTACCTAGAGCTGGGCAGGAGAGGGCAGAGAGCACTTCCATCTGACAGCAGGTTGCAGATTGCCTCGGAAAGAGCCGTGTCCTTGGAATGTGCAGCAAATCCTCTTTCTTTGCAAACCGCGGTTAGTGTGCAGTGCAGGTACGCTCTCCCCTTGCCAAATGGAGTGGGAAAGCTTTTCGCTAAGATAGAGACGACTAGAGAGGCAGAAGCGCGGCTCCGGAGCTATCCGGAGGAAAGTGCCGCTTCCCGGCGTCTTTCGGCTTGAAGCGGCGCTCCGGAGCGCTGCGCTGCCGCTCTACTGAGCTGTGCGCGAATTAGCCGCTTCTTCGCCTCCGAGAGGCAGAGATCGCGGTTGCTTGGAAGAGGCGAAGAACGAAGCCGCAAAGAAGCGGGCTTGTGTGCGAAGCCTTCCGACTGCTGGAGGACGGTGGCTGCCGCTCTCCTGCCTCTTGAATTCACTCTCGGCAAGCGAATGGAAAGCGTTCCAGGACGACTTGCCTGGGTTTTGACTTGGTCCTGATGCGTCCCACCTTGGCAAGTCTTGCTCGTCGCCAGAGGCTCCGAGATGCACAGAAGACGGTGGCAGCTGCTGAAAAGAAGGGCAGCGGTGAGTTTGTCGACAAGCAAGAACATAGGCAGCTGCCTGTGCTTGGGAAGGAGCAGCTGCCTGGTTTTGGCAATTGCCTTCACAGCGCCCAGAAGCCCGGTGCTCTGCTGCTTTGATTTTCGCAGTCAGTCAATTGCACACTAGTGAAGCTGAGCCAGGCTCTTCAGCTTTGCTGCTTTTGAGCATCTGTGCTCCACTTAGGCTCTGTGACATCTCTCGAGCTTGTTTGCCTCGCCCAGGCTGGCAAGTGGCCGCTAGTACCTAGAGCTGGGCAGGAGAGGGCAGAGAGCACTTCCATCTGACAGCAGGTTGCAGATTGCCTCGGAAAGAGCCGTGTCCTTGGAATGTGCAGCAAATCCTCTTTCTTTGCAAACCGCGGTTAGTGTGCAGTGCAGGTACGCTCTCCCCTTGCCAAATGGAGTGGGAAAGCTTTTCGCTAAGATAGAGACGACTAGAGAGGCAGAAGCGCGGCTCCGGAGCTATCCGGAGGAAAGTGCCGCTTCCCGGCGTCTTTCGGCTTGAAGCGGCGCTCCGGAGCGCTGCGCTGCCGCTCTACTGAGCTGTGCGCGAATTAGCCGCTTCTTCGCCTCCGAGAGGCAGAGATCGCGGTTGCTTGGAAGAGGCGAAGAACGAAGCCGCAAAGAAGCGGGCTTGTGTGCGAAGCCTTCCGACTGCTGGAGGACGGTGGCTGCCGCTCTCCTGCCTCTTGAATTCACTCTCAGCAAGCGAATGGAAAGCGTTCCAGGACGACTTGCCTGGGTTTTGACTTGGTCCTGATGCCTCCCACCTTGGCAAGTCTTGCTCGTCGCCAGAGGCTCCGAGATGCACAGAAGACGGTGGCAGCTGCTGAAAAGAAGGGCAGCGGTGAGTTTGTCGACAAGCAAGAACATAGGCAGCTGCCTGTGCTTGGGAAGGAGCAGCTGCCTGGTTTTGGCAATTGCCTTCACAGCGCCCAGAAGCCCGGTGCTCTGCTGCTTTGTTTTTCGCAGTCAGTCAATTGCACACTAGTGAAGCTGAGCCAGGCTCTTCAGCTTTGCTGCTTTTGAGCATCTGTGCTCCACTTAGGCTCTGTGACATCTCTCGAGGTTGTTTGCCTCGCCCAGGCTGGCAAGTGCCCGCTAGTACCTAGAGCTGGGCAGGAGAGGGCAGAGAGCACTTCCATCTGACAGCAGGTTGCAGATTGCCTCGGAAAGAGCCGTGTCCTTGGAATGTGCAGCAAATCCTCTTTCTTTGCAAACCGCGGTTAGTGTGCAGTGCAGGTACGCTCTCCCCTTGCCAAATGGAGTGGGAAAGCTTTTCGCTAAGCTAGAGACGACTAGAGAAGCAGAAGCGCGGCTCCGGAGCTGTCCGGAGGAAAGTGCCGCTTCCCGGCGTCTTTCGGCTTGAAGCGGCGCTCCGGAGCGCTGCGCTGCCGCTCTACTGAGCTGTGCGCGAATTAGCCGCTTCTTCGCCTCCGAGAGGCAGAGATCGCGGTTGCTTGGAAGAGGCGAAGAACGAAGCCGCAAAGAAGCGGGCTTGTGTGCCAAGCCTTCCGACTGCTGGAGGACGGTGGCTGCCGCTCTCCTGCCTCTTGAATTCACTCTCGGCAAGCGAATGGAAAGCGTTCCAGGACAACTTGCCTGCGTTTTGACTTGGTCCTGATGCGTCCCACCTTGGCAAGTCTTGCTCGTCGCCAGAGGCTCCGAGATGCACAGAAGACGGTGGCAGCTGCTGAAAAGAAGGGCAGCGGTGAGTTTGTCGACAAGCAAGAACATAGGCAGCTGCCTGTGCTTGGGAAGGAGCAGCTGCCTGCTTTTGGCAATTGCCTTCACAGCGCCCAGAAGCCCGGTGCTCTGCTGCTTTGTTTTTCGCAGTCAGTCAATTGCACACTAGTGAAGCTGAGCCAGGCTCTTCAGCTTTGCTGCTTTTGAGCATCTGTGCTCCACTTAGGCTCTGTGACATCTCTCGAGCTTGTTTGCCTCGCCCAGGCTGGCAAGTGCCCGCTAGTACCTAGAGCTGGGCAGGAGAGGGCAGAGAGCACTTCCATCTGACAGCAGGTTGCAGATTGCCTCGGAAAGAGCCGTGTCCTTGGAATGTGCAGCAAATCCTCTTTCTTTGCAAACCGCGGTTAGTGTGCAGTGCAGGTACGCTCTCCCCTTGCCAAATGGAGTGGGAAAGCTTTTCGCTAAGATAGAGACGACTAGAGAGGCAGAAGCGCGGCTCCGGAGCTATCCGGAGGAAAGTGCCGCTTCCCGGCGTCTTTCGGCTTGAAGCGGCGCTCCGGAGCGCTGCGCTGCCGCTCTACTGAGCTGTGCGCGAATTAGCCGCTTCTTCGCCTCCGAGAGGCAGAGATCGCGGTTGCTTGGAAGAGGCGAAGAACGAAGCCGCAAAGAAGCGGGCTTGTGTGCGAAGCCTTCCGACTGCTGGAGGACGGTGGCTGCCGCTCTCCTGCCTCTTGAATTCACTCTCGGCAAGCGAATGGAAAGCGTTCCAGGACAACTTGCCTGGGTTTTGACTTGGTCCTGATGCGTCCCACCTTGGCAAGTCTTGCTCGTCGCCAGAGGCTCCGAGATGCACAGAAGACGGTGGCAGCTGCTGAAAAGAAGGGCAGCGGTGAGTTTGTCGACAAGCAAGAACATAGGCAGCTGCCTGTGCTTGGGAAGGAGCAGCTGCCTGCTTTTGGCAATTGCCTTCACAGCGCCCAGAAGCCCGGTGCTCTGCTGCTTTGTTTTTCGCAGTCAGTCAATTGCACACTAGTGAAGCTGAGCCAGGCTCTTCAGCTTTGCTGCTTTTGAGCATCTGTGCTCCACTTAGGCTCTGTGACATCTCTCGAGCTTGTTTGCCTCGCCCAGGCTGGCAAGTGGCCGCTAGTACCTAGAGCTGGGCAGGAGAGGGCAGAGAGCACTTCCATCTGACAGCAGGTTGCAGATTGCCTCGGAAAGAGCCGTGTCCTTGGAATGTGCAGCAAATCCTCTTTCTTTGCAAACCGCGGTTAGTGTGCAGTGCAGGTACGCTCTCCCCTTGCCAAATGGAGTGGGAAAGCTTTTCGCTAAGATAGAGACGACTAGAGAGGCAGAAGCGCGGCTCCGGAGCTATCCGGAGGAAAGTGCCGCTTCCCGGCGTCTTTCGGCTTGAAGCGGCGCTCCGGAGCGCTGCGCTGCCGCTCTACTGAGCTGTGCGCGAATTAGCCGCTTCTTCGCCTCCGAGAGGCAGAGATCGCGGTTGCTTGGAAGAGGCGAAGAACGAAGCCGCAAAGAAGCGGGCTTGTGTGCGAAGCCTTCCGACTGCTGGAGGACGGTGGCTGCCGCTCTCCTGCCTCTTGAATTCACTCTCGGCAAGCGAATGGAAAGCGTTCCAGGACGACTTGCCTGGGTTTTGACTTGGTCCTGATGCCTCCCACCTTGGCAAGTCTTGCTCGTCGCCAGAGGCTCCGAGATGCACAGAAGACGGTGGCAGCTGCTGAAAAGAAGGGCAGCGGTGAGTTTGTCGACAAGCAAGAACATAGGCAGCTGCCTGTGCTTGGGAAGGAGCAGCTGCCTGGTTTTTGGCAATTGCCTTCACAGCGCCCAGAAGCCCGGTGCTCTGCTGCTTTGTTTTTCGCAGTCAGTCAATTGCACACTAGTGAAGCTGAGCCAGGCTCTTCAGCTTTGCTGCTTTTGAGCATCTGTGCTCCACTTAGGCTCTGTGACATCTCTCGAGGTTGTTTGCCTCGCCCAGGCTGGCAAGTGCCCGCTAGTACCTAGAGCTGGGCAGGAGAGGGCAGAGAGCACTTCCATCTGACAGCAGGTTGCAGATTGCCTCGGAAAGAGCCGTGTCCTTGGAATGTGCAGCAAATCCTCTTTCTTTGCAAACCGCGGTTAGTGTGCAGTGCAGGTACGCTCTCCCCTTGCCAAATGGAGTGGGAAAGCTTTTCGCTAAGATAGAGACGACTAGAGAGGCAGAAGCGCGGCTCCGGAGCTATCCGGAGGAAAGTGCCGCTTCCCGGCGTCTTTCGGCTTGAAGCGGCGCTCCGGAGCGCTGCGCTGCCGCTCTACTGAGCTGTGCGCGAATTAGCCGCTTCTTCGCCTCCGAGAGGCAGAGATCGCGGTTGCTTGGAAGAGGCGAAGAACGAAGCCGCAAAGAAGCGGGCTTGTGTGCGAAGCCTTCCGACTGCTGGAGGACGGTGGGCTGCCGCTCTCCTGCCTCTTGAATTCACTCTCGGCAAGCGAATGGAAAGCGTTCCAGGACAACTTGCCTGGGTTTTGACTTGGTCCTGATGCGTCCCACCTTGGCAAGTCTTGCTCGTCGCCAGAGGCTCCGAGATGCACAGAAGACGGTGGCAGCTGCTGAAAAGAAGGGCAGCGGTGAGTTTGTCGACAAGCAAGAACATAGGCAGCTGCCTGTGCTTGGGAAGGAGCAGCTGCCTGCTTTTGGCAATTGCCTTCACAGCGCCCAGAAGCCCGGTGCTCTGCTGCTTTGATTTTCGCAGTCAGTCAATTGCACACTAGTGAAGCTGAGCCAGGCTCTTCAGCTTTGCTGCTTTTGAGCATCTGTGCTCCACTTAGGCTCTGTGACATCTCTCGAGGTTGTTTGCCTCGCCCAGGCTGGCAAGTGCCCGCTAGTACCTAGAGCTGGGCAGGAGAGGGCAGAGAGCACTTCCATCTGACAGCAGGTTGCAGATTGCCTCGGAAAGAGCCGTGTCCTTGGAATGTGCAGCAAATCCTCTTTCTTTGCAAACCGCGGTTAGTGTGCAGTGCAGGTACGCTCTCCCCTTGCCAAATGGAGTGGGAAAGCTTTTCGCTAAGCTAGAGACGACTAGAGAAGCAGAAGCGCGGCTCCGGAGCTGTCCGGAGGAAAGTGCCGCTTCCCGGCGTCTTTCGGCTTGAAGCGGCGCTCCGGAGCGCTGCGCTGCCGCTCTACTGAGCTGTGCGCGAATTAGCCGCTTCTTCGCCTCCGAGAGGCAGAGATCGCGGTTGCTTGGAAGAGGCGAAGAACGAAGCCGCAAAGAAGCGGGCTTGTGTGCCAAGCCTTCCGACTGCTGGAGGACGGTGGCTGCCGCTCTCCTGCCTCTTGAATTCACTCTCGGCAAGCGAATGGAAAGCGTTCCAGGACAACTTGCCTGCGTTTTGACTTGGTCCTGATGCGTCCCACCTTGGCAAGTCTTGCTCGTCGCCAGAGGCTCCGAGATGCACAGAAGACGGTGGCAGCTGCTGAAAAGAAGGGGCAGCGGTGAGTTTGTCGACAAGCAAGAACATAGGCAGCTGCCTGTGCTTGGGAAGGAGCAGCTGCCTGCTTTTGGCAATTGCCTTCACAGCGCCCAGAAGCCCGGTGCTCTGCTGCTTTGATTTTCGCAGTCAGTCAATTGCACACTAGTGAAGCTGAGCCAGGCTCTTCAGCTTTGCTGCTTTTGAGCATCTGTGCTCCACTTAGGCTCTGTGACATCTCTCGAGGTTGTTTGCCTCGCCAGGCTGGCAAGTGCCCGCTAGTACCTAGAGCTGGGCAGGAGAGGGCAGAGAGCACTTCCATCTGACAGCAGGTTGCAGATTGCCTCGGAAAGAGCCGTGTCCTTGGAATGTGCAGCAAATCCTCTTTCTTTGCAAACCGCGGTTAGTGTGCAGTGCAGGTACGCTCTCCCCTTGCCCAAATGGAGTGGGAAAGCTTTTCGCTAAGCTAGAGACGACTAGAGAAGCAGAAGCGCGGCTCCGGAGCTGTCCGGAGGAAAGTGCCGCTTCCCGGCGTCTTTCGGCTTGAAGCGGCGCTCCGGAGCGCTGCGCTGCCGCTCTACTGAGCTGTGCGCGAATTAGCCGCTTCTTCGCCTCCGAGAGGCAGAGATCGCGGTTGCTTGGAAGAGGCGAAGAACGAAGCCGCAAAGAAGCGGGCTTGTGTGCCAAGCCTTCCGACTGCTGGAGGACGGTGGCTGCCGCTCTCCTGCCTCTTGAATTCACTCTCGGCAAGCGAATGGAAAGCGTTCCAGGACAACTTGCCTGCGTTTTGACTTGGTCCTGATGCGTCCCACCTTGGCAAGTCTTGCTCGTCGCCAGAGGCTCCGAGATGCACAGAAGACGGTGGCAGCTGCTGAAAAGAAGGGCAGCGGTGAGTTTGTCGACAAGCAAGAACATAGGCAGCTGCCTGTGCTTGGGAAGGAGCAGCTGCCTGCTTTTGGCAATTGCCTTCACAGCGCCCAGAAGCCCGGTGCTCTGCTGCTTTGTTTTTCGCAGTCAGTCAATTGCACACTAGTGAAGCTGAGCCAGGCTCTTCAGCTTTG
>NW_027100494.1:0-43041 GCF_031753505.1 Anomalospiza imberbis | reverse complement strand
TTTTCGCTAAGCTAGAGATGACTAGAGAAGCAGAAGCGCGGCTCCGGAGCTATCCGGAGGAAAGTGCCGTTTCCCGGCGTCTTTCGGCTTGAAGCGGCGCTCCGGAGCGCTTTGCTGCCGCTTTACTGAGCTGTGCGCGAATTAGCCGCTTCTTCGCCTCCGAGAAGCAGAGATCGCGGTTGCTTGGAAGAGGCGAAGAACGAAGCCGCAAAGAAGCGGGCTTGTGTGTGAAGCCTTCCGACTGCCAGAGGACAGTGGCTGCCGCTCTCCTGCCTCTTGAATTCACTCTCGGCAAGCGAATGGAAAGCGTTCCAGGACAACTTGCCTGGGTTTTGACTTGGTCCTGATGCGTCCCACCTTGGCAAGTCTTGCTCGTCGCCAGAGGCTCCGAGATGCACCGAAGACGGTGGCAGCTGCTGAAAAGAAGGGCAGCGGTGAGTTTGTCGACAAGCAAGAACATAGGCAGCTGCCTGTGCTTGGGAAGGAGCAGCTGCCTGGTTTTGGCAATTGCCTTCACAGCGCCCAGAAGCCCGGTGCTCTGCTGCTTTGTTTTTCGCAGTCAGTCAATTGCACACTAGTGAAGCTGAGCCAGGCTCTTCAGCTTTGCTGCTTTTGAGCATCTGTGCTCCACTTAGGCTCTGTGACATCTCTGGAGGTTGTTTGCCTCGCCCAGGCTGGCAAGTGCCCGCTAGTACCTAGAGCTGGGCAGGAGAGGGCAGAGAGCACTTCCATCTGACAGCAGGTTGCAGATTGCCTCGGAAAGAGCCGTGTCCTTGGAATGTGCAGCAAATCCTCTTTCTTTGCCAACCGCACTTAGTGTGCAGTGCAGGTACGCTCTCCCCTTGCCAAATGGAGTGGGAAAGATTTTCGCTAAGCTAGAGATGACTAGAGAAGCAGAAGCGCGGCTCCGGAGCTATCCGGAGGAAAGTGCCGTTTCCCGGCGTCTTTCGGCTTGAAGCGGCGCTCCGGAGCGCTTTGCTGCCGCTTTACTGAGCTGTGCGCGAATTAGCCGCTTCTTCGCCTCCGAGAAGCAGAGATCGCGGTTGCTTGGAAGAGGCGAAGAACGAAGCCGCAAAGAAGCGGGCTTGTGTGTGAAGCCTTCAGACTGCCGGGGGACAGTGGCTGCCGCTCTCCTGCCTCTTGAATTCACTCTCGGCAAGCGAATGGAAAGCGTTCCAGGACAACTTGCCTGGGTTTTGACTTGGTCCTGATGCGTCCCACCTTGGCAAGTCTTGCTCGTCGCCAGAGGCTCCGAGATGCACCGAAGACGGTGGCAGCTGCTGAAAAGAAGGGCAGCGGTGAGTTTGTCGACAAGCAAGAAGATAGGCAGCTGCCTGTGCTTGGGAAGGAGCAGCTGCCTGGTTTTGGCAATTGCCTTCACAGCGCCCAGAAGCCCGGTGCTCTGCTGCTTTGTTTTTCGCAGTCAGTCAATTGCACACTAGTGAAGCTGAGCCAGGCTCTTCAGCTTTGCTGCTTTTGAGCATCTGTGCTCCACTTATGCTCTGTGACATCTCTCGAGGTTGTTTGCCTCGCCCAGGCTGGCAAGTGCCCGCTAGTACCTAGAGCTGGGCAGGAGAGGGCAGAGAGCACTTCCATCTGACAGCAGGTTGCAGATTGCCTCGGAAAGAGCCGTGTCCTTGGAATGTGCAGCAAATCCTCTTTCTTTGCAATCCGCGGTTAGTGTGCAGTGCAGGTACGCTCTCCCCTTGCCAAATGGAGTGGGAAAGCTTTTCGCTAAGCTAGAGATGACTAGAGCAGCAGAAGCGCGGCTCCGGAGCTATCCGGAGGAAAGTGCCGCTTCCCGGCGTCTTTCGGCTTGAAGCGGCGCTCCGGAGCGCTGCGCTGCCGCTCTACTGAGCTGTGCGCGAATTAGCCGCTTCTTCGCCTCCGAGAAGCAGAGATCGCGGTTGCTTGGAAGAGGCGAAGAACGAAGCCGCAAAGAAGCGGGCTTGTGTGTGAAGCCTTCAGACTGCCGGAGGACAGTGGCTGCCGCTCTCCTGCCTCTTGAATTCACTCTCGGCAAGCGAATGGAAAGCGTTCCAGGACAACTTGCCTGGGTTTTTACTTGGTCCTGATGTGTCCCACCTTGGCAAGTCTTGCTCGTCGCCAGAGGCTCCGAGATGCACCGAAGACGGTGGCAGCTGCTGAAAAGAAGGGCAGCGGTGAGTTTGTCGACAAGCAAGAACATAGGCAGCTGCCTGTGCTTGGGAAGGAGCAGCTGCCTGGTTTTGGCAATTGCCTTCACAGCGCCCAGAAGCCCGGTGCTCTGCTGCTTTGTTTTTCGCAGTCAGTCAATTGCACACTAGTGAAGCTGAGCCAGGCTCTTCAGCTTTGCTGCTTTTGAGCATCTGTGCTCCACTTAGGCTCTGTGACATCTCTGGAGGTTGTTTGCCTCGGCCAGGCTGGCAAGTGCCCGCTAGTACCTAGAGCTGGGCAGGAGAGGGCAGAGAGCACTTCCATCTGACAGCAGGTTGCAGATTGCCTCGGAAAGAGCCGTGTCCTTGGAATGTGCAGCAAATCCTCTTTCTTTGCCAACCGCACTTAGTGTGCAGTGCAGGTACGCTCTCCCCTTGCCAACTGGAGTGGGAAAGCTTTTCGCTAAGCTAGAGATGACTAGAGAAGCAGAAGCGCGGCTCCGGAGCTATCCGGAGGAAAGTGCCGTTTCCCGGCGTCTTTCGGCTTGAAGCGGCGCTCCGGAGCGCTTTGCTGCCGCTTTACTGAGCTGTGCGCGAATTAGCCGCTTCTTCGCCTCCGAGAAGCAGAGATCGCGGTTGCTTGGAAGAGGCGAAGAACGAAGCCGCAAAGAAGCGGGCTTGTGTGTGAAGCCTTCAGACTGCCGGGGGACAGTGGCTGCCGCTCTCCTGCCTGTTGAATTCACTCTCGGCAAGCGAATGGAAAGCGTTCCAGGACAACTTGCCTGGGTTTTGACTTGGTCCTGATGCGTCCCACCTTGGCAAGTCTTGCTCGTCGCCAGAGGCTCCGAGATGCACCGAAGACGGTGGCAGCTGCTGAAAAGAAGGGCAGCGGTGAGTTTGTCGACAAGCAAGAACATAGGCAGCTGCCTGTGCTTGGGAAGGAGCAGCTGCCTGGTTTTGGCAATTGCCTTCACAGCGCCCAGAAGCCCGGTGCTCTGCTGCTTTGTTTTTCGCAGTCAGTCAATTGCACACTAGTGAAGCTGAGCCAGGCTCTTCAGCTTTGCTGCTTTTGAGCATCTGTGCTCCACTTATGCTCTGTGACATCTCTCGAGGTTGTTTGCCTCGCCCAGGCTGGCAAGTGCCCGCTAGTACCTAGAGCTGGGCAGGAGAGGGCAGAGAGCACTTCCATCTGACAGCAGGTTGCAGATTGCCTCGGAAAGAGCCGTGTCCTTGGAATGTGCAGCAAATCCTCTTTCTTTGCAATCCGCGGTTAGTGTGCAGTGCAGGTACGCTCTCCCCTTGCCAAATGGAGTGGGAAAGCTTTTCGCTAAGCTAGAGATGACTAGAGCAGCAGAAGCGCGGCTCCGGAGCTATCCGGAGGAAAGTGCCGCTTCCCGGCGTCTTTCGGCTTGAAGCGGCGCTCCGGAGCGCTGCGCTGCCGCTCTACTGAGCTGTGCGCGAATTAGCCGCTTCTTCGCCTCCGAGAAGCAGAGATCGCGGTTGCTTGGAAGAGGCGAAGAACGAAGCCGCAAAGAAGCGGGCTTGTGTGTGAAGCCTTCAGACTGCCGGAGGACAGTGGCTGCCGCTCTCCTGCCTCTTGAATTCACTCTCGGCAAGCGAATGGAAAGCGTTCCAGGACAACTTGCCTGGTTTTGACTTGGTCCTGATGTGTCCCACCTTGGCAAGTCTTGCTCGTCGCCAGAGGCTCCGAGATGCACCGAAGACGGTGGCAGCTGCTGAAAAGAAGGGCAGCGGTGAGTTTGTCGACAAGCAAGAACATAGGCAGCTGCCTGTGCTTGGGAAGGAGCAGCTGCCTGGTTTTGGCAATTGCCTTCACAGCGCCCAGAAGCCCGGTGCTCTGCTGCTTTGTTTTTCGCAGTCAGTCAATTGCACACTAGTGAAGCTGAGCCAGGCTCTTCAGCTTTGCTGCTTTTGAGCATCTGTGCTCCACTTATGCTCTGTGACATCTCTCGAGGTTGTTTGCCTCGCCCAGGCTGGCAAGTGCCCGCTAGTACCTAGAGCTGGGCAGGAGAGGGCAGAGAGCTCTTCCATCTGACAGCAGGTTGCAGATTGCCTCGGAAAGAGCCGTGTCCTTGGAATGTGCAGCAAATCCTCTTTCTTTGCAATCCGCGGTTAGTGTGCAGTGCAGGTACGCTCTCCCCTTGCCAAATGGAGTGGGAAAGCTTTTCGCTAAGCTAGAGATGACTAGAGCAGCAGAAGCGCGGCTCCGGAGCTATCCGGAGGAAAGTGCCGCTTCCCGGCGTCTTTCGGCTTGAAGCGGCGCTCCGGAGCTCTGCGCTGCCGCTCTACTGAGCTGTGCGCGAATTAGCCGCTTCTTCGCCTCCGAGAAGCAGAGATCGCGGTTGCTTGGAAGAGGCGAAGAACGAAGCCGCAAAGAAGCGGGCTTGTGTGTGAAGCCTTCAGACTGCCGGAGGACAGTGGCTGCCGCTCTCCTGCCTCTTGAATTCACTCTCGGCAAGCGAATGGAAAGCGTTCCAGGACAACTTGCCTGGGTTTTTACTTGGTCCTGATGTGTCCCACCTTGGCAAGTCTTGCTCGTCGCCAGAGGCTCCGAGATGCACCGAAGACGGTGGCAGCTGCTGAAAAGAAGGGCAGCGGTGAGTTTGTCGACAAGCAAGAACATAGGCAGCTGCCTGTGCTTGGGAAGGAGCAGCTGCCTGGTTTTGGCAATTGCCTTCACAGCGCCCAGAAGCCCGGTGCTCTGCTGCTTTGTTTTTCGCAGTCAGTCAATTGCACACTAGTGAAGCTGAGCCAGGCTCTTCAGCTTTGCTGCTTTTGAGCATCTGTGCTCCACTTAGGCTCTGTGACATCTCTGGAGGTTGTTTGCCTCGCCCAGGCTGGCAAGTGCCCGCTAGTACCTAGAGCTGGGCAGGAGAGGGCAGAGAGCACTTCCATCTGACAGCAGGTTGCAGATTGCCTCGGAAAGAGCCGTGTCCTTGGAATGTGCAGCAAATCCTCTTTCTTTGCCAACCGCACTTAGTGTGCAGTGCAGGTACGCTCTCCCCTTGCCAAATGGAGTGGGAAAGATTTTCGCTAAGCTAGAGATGACTAGAGAAGCAGAAGCGCGGCTCCGGAGCTATCCGGAGGAAAGTGCCGTTTCCCGGAGTCTTTCGGCTTGAAGCGGCGCTCCGGAGCGCTCCGCTGCCGCTTTACTGAGCTGTGCGCGAATTAGCCGCTTCTTCGCCTCCGAGAAGCAGAGATCGCGGTTGCTTGGAAGAGGCGAAGAACGAAGCCGCAAAGAAGCGGGCTTGTGTGTGAAGCCTTCAGACTGCCGGGGGACAGTGGCTGCCGCTCTCCTGCCTGTTGAATTCACTCTCGGCAAGCGAATGGAAAGCGTTCCAGGACAACTTGCCTGGGTTTTGACTTGGTCCTGATGCGTCCCACCTTGGCAAGTCTTGCTCGTCGCCAGAGGCTCCGAGATGCACCGAAGACGGTGGCAGCTGCTGAAAAGAAGGGCAGCGGTGAGTTTGTCGACAAGCAAGAACATAGGCAGCTGCCTGTGCTTGGGAAGGAGCAGCTGCCTGGTTTTGGCAATTGCCTTCACAGCGCCCAGAAGCCCGGTGCTCTGCTGCTTTGTTTTTCGCAGTCAGTCAATTGCACACTAGTGAAGCTGAGCCAGGCTCTTCAGCTTTGCTGCTTTTGAGCATCTGTGCTCCACTTATGCTCTGTGACATCTCTCGAGGTTGTTTGCCTCGCCCAGGCTGGCAAGTGCCCGCTAGTACCTAGAGCTGGGCAGGAGAGGGCAGAGAGCACTTCCATCTGACAGCAGGTTGCAGATTGCCTCGGAAAGAGCCGTGTCCTTGGAATGTGCAGCAAATCCTCTTTCTTTGCAATCCGCGGTTAGTGTGCAGTGCAGGTACGCTCTCCCCTTGCCAAATGGAGTGGGAAAGCTTTTCGCTAAGCTAGAGATGACTAGAGCAGCAGAAGCGCGGCTCCGGAGCTATCCGGAGGAAAGTGCCGCTTCCCGGCGTCTTTCGGCTTGAAGCGGCGCTCCGGAGCGCTGCGCTGCCGCTCTACTGAGCTGTGCGCGAATTAGCCGCTTCTTCGCCTCCGAGAAGCAGAGATCGCGGTTGCTTGGAAGAGGCGAAGAACGAAGCCGCAAAGAAGCGGGCTTGTGTGTGAAGCCTTCAGACTGCCGGAGGACAGTGGCTGCCGCTCTCCTGCCTCTTGAATTCACTCTCGGCAAGCGAATGGAAAGCGTTCCAGGACAACTTGCCTGGGTTTTTACTTGGTCCTGATGTGTCCCACCTTGGCAAGTCTTGCTCGTCGCCAGAGGCTCCGAGATGCACCGAAGACGGTGGCAGCTGCTGAAAAGAAGGGCAGCGGTGAGTTTGTCGACAAGCAAGAACATAGGCAGCTGCCTGTGCTTGGGAAGGAGCAGCTGCCTGGTTTTGGCAATTGCCTTCACAGCGCCCAGAAGCCCGGTGCTCTGCTGCTTTGTTTTTCGCAGTCAGTCAATTGCACACTAGTGAAGCTGAGCCAGGCTCTTCAGCTTTGCTGCTTTTGAGCATCTGTGCTCCACTTAGGCTCTGTGACATCTCTGGAGGTTGTTTGCCTCGCCCAGGCTGGCAAGTGCCCGCTAGTACCTAGAGCTGGGCAGGAGAGGGCAGAGAGCACTTCCATCTGACAGCAGGTTGCAGATTGCCTCGGAAAGAGCCGTGTCCTTGGAATGTGCAGCAAATCCTCTTTCTTTGCCAACCGCACTTAGTGTGCAGTGCAGGTACGCTCTCCCCTTGCCAAATGGAGTGGGAAAGATTTTCGCTAAGCTAGAGATGACTAGAGAAGCAGAAGCGCGGCTCCGGAGCTATCCGGAGGAAAGTGCCGTTTCCCGGCGTCTTTCGGCTTGAAGCGGCGCTCCGGAGCGCTTTGCTGCCGCTTTACTGAGCTGTGCGCGAATTAGCCGCTTCTTCGCCTCCGAGAAGCAGAGATCGCGGTTGCTTGGAAGAGGCGAAGAACGAAGCCGCAAAGAAGCGGGCTTGTGTGTGAAGCCTTCAGACTGCCGGGGGACAGTGGCTGCCGCTCTCCTGCCTCTTGAATTCACTCTCGGCAAGCGAATGGAAAGCGTTCCAGGACAACTTGCCTGGGTTTTGACTTGGTCCTGATGCGTCCCACCTTGGCAAGTCTTGCTCGTCGCCAGAGGCTCCGAGATGCACCGAAGACGGTGGCAGCTGCTGAAAAGAAGGGCAGCGGTGAGTTTGTCGACAAGCAAGAACATAGGCAGCTGCCTGTGCTTGGGAAGGAGCAGCTGCCTGGTTTTGGCAATTGCCTTCACAGCGCCCAGAAGCCCGGTGCTCTGCTGCTTTGTTTTTCGCAGTCAGTCAATTGCACACTAGTGAAGCTGAGCCAGGCTCTTCAGCTTTGCTGCTTTTGAGCATCTGTGCTCCACTTATGCTCTGTGACATCTCTCGAGGTTGTTTGCCTCGCCCAGGCTGGCAAGTGCCCGCTAGTACCTAGAGCTGGGCAGGAGAGGGCAGAGAGCACTTCCATCTGACAGCAGGTTGCAGATTGCCTCGGAAAGAGCCGTGTCCTTGGAATGTGCAGCAAATCCTCTTTCTTTGCAATCCGCGGTTAGTGTGCAGTGCAGGTACGCTCTCCCCTTGCCAAATGGAGTGGGAAAGCTTTTCGCTAAGCTAGAGATGACTAGAGCAGCAGAAGCGCGGCTCCGGAGCTATCCGGAGGAAAGTGCCGCTTCCCGGCGTCTTTCGGCTTGAAGCGGCGCTCCGGAGCGCTGCGCTGCCGCTCTACTGAGCTGTGCGCGAATTAGCCGCTTCTTCGCCTCCGAGAAGCAGAGATCGCGGTTGCTTGGAAGAGGCGAAGAACGAAGCCGCAAAGAAGCGGGCTTGTGTGTGAAGCCTTCAGACTGCCGGAGGACAGTGGCTGCCGCTCTCCTGCCTCTTGAATTCACTCTCGGCAAGCGAATGGAAAGCGTTCCAGGACAACTTGCCTGGGTTTTGACTTGGTCCTGATGTGTCCCACCTTGGCAAGTCTTGCTCGTCGCCAGAGGCTCCGAGATGCACCGAAGACGGTGGCAGCTGCTGAAAAGAAGGGCAGCGGTGAGTTTGTCGACAAGCAAGAACATAGGCAGCTGCCTGTGCTTGGGAAGGAGCAGCTGCCTGGTTTTGGCAATTGCCTTCACAGCGCCCAGAAGCCCGGTGCTCTGCTGCTTTGTTTTTCGCAGTCAGTCAATTGCACACTAGTGAAGCTGAGCCAGGCTCTTCAGCTTTGCTGCTTTTGAGCATCTGTGCTCCACTTAGGCTCTGTGACATCTCTGGAGGTTGTTTGCCTCGCCCAGGCTGGCAAGTGCCCGCTAGTACCTAGAGCTGGGCAGGAGAGGGCAGAGAGCACTTCCATCTGACAGCAGGTTGCAGATTGCCTCGGAAAGAGCCGTGTCCTTGGAATGTGCAGCAAATCCTCTTTCTTTGCCAACCGCACTTAGTGTGCAGTGCAGGTACGCTCTCCCCTTGCCAACTGGAGTGGGAAAGCTTTTCGCTAAGCTAGAGATGACTAGAGAAGCAGAAGCGCGGCTCCGGAGCTATCCGGAGGAAAGTGCCGTTTCCCGGCGTCTTTCGGCTTGAAGCGGCGCTCCGGAGCGCTTTGCTGCCGCTTTACTGAGCTGTGCGCGAATTAGCCGCTTCTTCGCCTCCGAGAAGCAGAGATCGCGGTTGCTTGGAAGAGGCGAAGAACGAAGCCGCAAAGAAGCGGGCTTGTGTGTGAAGCCTTCAGACTGCCGGGGGACAGTGGCTGCCGCTCTCCTGCCTGTTGAATTCACTCTCGGCAAGCGAATGGAAAGCGTTCCAGGACAACTTGCCTGGGTTTTGACTTGGTCCTGATGCGTCCCACCTTGGCAAGTCTTGCTCGTCGCCAGAGGCTCCGAGATGCACCGAAGACGGTGGCAGCTGCTGAAAAGAAGGGCAGCGGTGAGTTTGTCGACAAGCAAGAACATAGGCAGCTGCCTGTGCTTGGGAAGGAGCAGCTGCCTGGTTTTGGCAATTGCCTTCACAGCGCCCAGAAGCCCGGTGCTCTGCTGCTTTGTTTTTCGCAGTCAGTCAATTGCACACTAGTGAAGCTGAGCCAGGCTCTTCAGCTTTGCTGCTTTTGAGCATCTGTGCTCCACTTATGCTCTGTGACATCTCTCGAGGTTGTTTGCCTCGCCCAGGCTGGCAAGTGCCCGCTAGTACCTAGAGCTGGGCAGGAGAGGGCAGAGAGCACTTCCATCTGACAGCAGGTTGCAGATTGCCTCGGAAAGAGCCGTGTCCTTGGAATGTGCAGCAAATCCTCTTTCTTTGCAATCCGCGGTTAGTGTGCAGTGCAGGTACGCTCTCCCCTTGCCAAATGGAGTGGGAAAGCTTTTCGCTAAGCTAGAGATGACTAGAGCAGCAGAAGCGCGGCTCCGGAGCTATCCGGAGGAAAGTGCCGCTTCCCGGCGTCTTTCGGCTTGAAGCGGCGCTCCGGAGCGCTGCGCTGCCGCTCTACTGAGCTGTGCGCGAATTAGCCGCTTCTTCGCCTCCGAGAAGCAGAGATCGCGGTTGCTTGGAAGAGGCGAAGAACGAAGCCGCAAAGAAGCGGGCTTGTGTGTGAAGCCTTCAGACTGCCGGAGGACAGTGGCTGCCGCTCTCCTGCCTCTTGAATTCACTCTCGGCAAGCGAATGGAAAGCGTTCCAGGACAACTTGCCTGGGTTTTGACTTGGTCCTGATGTGTCCCACCTTGGCAAGTCTTGCTCGTCGCCAGAGGCTCCGAGATGCACCGAAGACGGTGGCAGCTGCTGAAAAGAAGGGCAGCGGTGAGTTTGTCGACAAGCAAGAACATAGGCAGCTGCCTGTGCTTGGGAAGGAGCAGCTGCCTGGTTTTGGCAATTGCCTTCACAGCGCCCAGAAGCCCGGTGCTCTGCTGCTTTGTTTTTCGCAGTCAGTCAATTGCACACTAGTGAAGCTGAGCCAGGCTCTTCAGCTTTGCTGCTTTTGAGCATCTGTGCTCCACTTATGCTCTGTGACATCTCTCGAGGTTGTTTGCCTCGCCCAGGCTGGCAAGTGCCCGCTAGTACCTAGAGCTGGGCAGGAGAGGGCAGAGAGCTCTTCCATCTGACAGCAGGTTGCAGATTGCCTCGGAAAGAGCCGTGTCCTTGGAATGTGCAGCAAATCCTCTTTCTTTGCAATCCGCGGTTAGTGTGCAGTGCAGGTACGCTCTCCCCTTGCCAAATGGAGTGGGAAAGCTTTTCGCTAAGCTAGAGATGACTAGAGCAGCAGAAGCGCGGCTCCGGAGCTATCCGGAGGAAAGTGCCGCTTCCCGGCGTCTTTCGGCTTGAAGCGGCGCTCCGGAGCTCTGCGCTGCCGCTCTACTGAGCTGTGCGCGAATTAGCCGCTTCTTCGCCTCCGAGAAGCAGAGATCGCGGTTGCTTGGAAGAGGCGAAGAACGAAGCCGCAAAGAAGCGGGCTTGTGTGTGAAGCCTTCAGACTGCCGGAGGACAGTGGCTGCCGCTCTCCTGCCTCTTGAATTCACTCTCGGCAAGCGAATGGAAAGCGTTCCAGGACAACTTGCCTGGGTTTTTACTTGGTCCTGATGTGTCCCACCTTGGCAAGTCTTGCTCGTCGCCAGAGGCTCCGAGATGCACCGAAGACGGTGGCAGCTGCTGAAAAGAAGGGCAGCGGTGAGTTTGTCGACAAGCAAGAACATAGGCAGCTGCCTGTGCTTGGGAAGGAGCAGCTGCCTGGTTTTGGCAATTGCCTTCACAGCGCCCAGAAGCCCGGTGCTCTGCTGCTTTGTTTTTCGCAGTCAGTCAATTGCACACTAGTGAAGCTGAGCCAGGCTCTTCAGCTTTGCTGCTTTTGAGCATCTGTGCTCCACTTAGGCTCTGTGACATCTCTGGAGGTTGTTTGCCTCGCCCAGGCTGGCAAGTGCCCGCTAGTACCTAGAGCTGGGCAGGAGAGGGCAGAGAGCACTTCCATCTGACAGCAGGTTGCAGATTGCCTCGGAAAGAGCCGTGTCCTTGGAATGTGCAGCAAATCCTCTTTCTTTGCCAACCGCACTTAGTGTGCAGTGCAGGTACGCTCTCCCCTTGCCAAATGGAGTGGGAAAGATTTTCGCTAAGCTAGAGATGACTAGAGAAGCAGAAGCGCGGCTCCGGAGCTATCCGGAGGAAAGTGCCGTTTCCCGGAGTCTTTCGGCTTGAAGCGGCGCTCCGGAGCGCTCCGCTGCCGCTTTACTGAGCTGTGCGCGAATTAGCCGCTTCTTCGCCTCCGAGAAGCAGAGATCGCGGTTGCTTGGAAGAGGCGAAGAACGAAGCCGCAAAGAAGCGGGCTTGTGTGTGAAGCCTTCAGACTGCCGGGGGACAGTGGCTGCCGCTCTCCTGCCTGTTGAATTCACTCTCGGCAAGCGAATGGAAAGCGTTCCAGGACAACTTGCCTGGGTTTTGACTTGGTCCTGATGCGTCCCACCTTGGCAAGTCTTGCTCGTCGCCAGAGGCTCCGAGATGCACCGAAGACGGTGGCAGCTGCTGAAAAGAAGGGCAGCGGTGAGTTTGTCGACAAGCAAGAACATAGGCAGCTGCCTGTGCTTGGGAAGGAGCAGCTGCCTGGTTTTGGCAATTGCCTTCACAGCGCCCAGAAGCCCGGTGCTCTGCTGCTTTGTTTTTCGCAGTCAGTCAATTGCACACTAGTGAAGCTGAGCCAGGCTCTTCAGCTTTGCTGCTTTTGAGCATCTGTGCTCCACTTATGCTCTGTGACATCTCTCGAGGTTGTTTGCCTCGCCCAGGCTGGCAAGTGCCCGCTAGTACCTAGAGCTGGGCAGGAGAGGGCAGAGAGCACTTCCATCTGACAGCAGGTTGCAGATTGCCTCGGAAAGAGCCGTGTCCTTGGAATGTGCAGCAAATCCTCTTTCTTTGCAATCCGCGGTTAGTGTGCAGTGCAGGTACGCTCTCCCCTTGCCAAATGGAGTGGGAAAGCTTTTCGCTAAGCTAGAGATGACTAGAGCAGCAGAAGCGCGGCTCCGGAGCTATCCGGAGGAAAGTGCCGCTTCCCGGCGTCTTTCGGCTTGAAGCGGCGCTCCGGAGCGCTGCGCTGCCGCTCTACTGAGCTGTGCGCGAATTAGCCGCTTCTTCGCCTCCGAGAAGCAGAGATCGCGGTTGCTTGGAAGAGGCGAAGAACGAAGCCGCAAAGAAGCGGGCTTGTGTGTGAAGCCTTCAGACTGCCGGAGGACAGTGGCTGCCGCTCTCCTGCCTCTTGAATTCACTCTCGGCAAGCGAATGGAAAGCGTTCCAGGACAACTTGCCTGGGTTTTTACTTGGTCCTGATGTGTCCCACCTTGGCAAGTCTTGCTCGTCGCCAGAGGCTCCGAGATGCACCGAAGACGGTGGCAGCTGCTGAAAAGAAGGGCAGCGGTGAGTTTGTCGACAAGCAAGAACATAGGCAGCTGCCTGTGCTTGGGAAGGAGCAGCTGCCTGGTTTTGGCAATTGCCTTCACAGCGCCCAGAAGCCCGGTGCTCTGCTGCTTTGTTTTTCGCAGTCAGTCAATTGCACACTAGTGAAGCTGAGCCAGGCTCTTCAGCTTTGCTGCTTTTGAGCATCTGTGCTCCACTTAGGCTCTGTGACATCTCTGGAGGTTGTTTGCCTCGCCCAGGCTGGCAAGTGCCCGCTAGTACCTAGAGCTGGGCAGGAGAGGGCAGAGAGCACTTCCATCTGACAGCAGGTTGCAGATTGCCTCGGAAAGAGCCGTGTCCTTGGAATGTGCAGCAAATCCTCTTTCTTTGCCAACCGCACTTAGTGTGCAGTGCAGGTACGCTCTCCCCTTGCCAAATGGAGTGGGAAAGATTTTCGCTAAGCTAGAGATGACTAGAGAAGCAGAAGCGCGGCTCCGGAGCTATCCGGAGGAAAGTGCCGTTTCCCGGCGTCTTTCGGCTTGAAGCGGCGCTCCGGAGCGCTTTGCTGCCGCTTTACTGAGCTGTGCGCGAATTAGCCGCTTCTTCGCCTCCGAGAAGCAGAGATCGCGGTTGCTTGGAAGAGGCGAAGAACGAAGCCGCAAAGAAGCGGGCTTGTGTGTGAAGCCTTCAGACTGCCGGGGGACAGTGGCTGCCGCTCTCCTGCCTCTTGAATTCACTCTCGGCAAGCGAATGGAAAGCGTTCCAGGACAACTTGCCTGGGTTTTGACTTGGTCCTGATGCGTCCCACCTTGGCAAGTCTTGCTCGTCGCCAGAGGCTCCGAGATGCACCGAAGACGGTGGCAGCTGCTGAAAAGAAGGGCAGCGGTGAGTTTGTCGACAAGCAAGAACATAGGCAGCTGCCTGTGCTTGGGAAGGAGCAGCTGCCTGGTTTTGGCAATTGCCTTCACAGCGCCCAGAAGCCCGGTGCTCTGCTGCTTTGTTTTTCGCAGTCAGTCAATTGCACACTAGTGAAGCTGAGCCAGGCTCTTCAGCTTTGCTGCTTTTGAGCATCTGTGCTCCACTTATGCTCTGTGACATCTCTCGAGGTTGTTTGCCTCGCCCAGGCTGGCAAGTGCCCGCTAGTACCTAGAGCTGGGCAGGAGAGGGCAGAGAGCACTTCCATCTGACAGCAGGTTGCAGATTGCCTCGGAAAGAGCCGTGTCCTTGGAATGTGCAGCAAATCCTCTTTCTTTGCAATCCGCGGTTAGTGTGCAGTGCAGGTACGCTCTCCCCTTGCCAAATGGAGTGGGAAAGCTTTTCGCTAAGCTAGAGATGACTAGAGCAGCAGAAGCGCGGCTCCGGAGCTATCCGGAGGAAAGTGCCGCTTCCCGGCGTCTTTCGGCTTGAAGCGGCGCTCCGGAGCGCTGCGCTGCCGCTCTACTGAGCTGTGCGCGAATTAGCCGCTTCTTCGCCTCCGAGAAGCAGAGATCGCGGTTGCTTGGAAGAGGCGAAGAACGAAGCCGCAAAGAAGCGGGCTTGTGTGTGAAGCCTTCAGACTGCCGGAGGACAGTGGCTGCCGCTCTCCTGCCTCTTGAATTCACTCTCGGCAAGCGAATGGAAAGCGTTCCAGGACAACTTGCCTGGGTTTTGACTTGGTCCTGATGTGTCCCACCTTGGCAAGTCTTGCTCGTCGCCAGAGGCTCCGAGATGCACCGAAGACGGTGGCAGCTGCTGAAAAGAAGGGCAGCGGTGAGTTTGTCGACAAGCAAGAACATAGGCAGCTGCCTGTGCTTGGGAAGGAGCAGCTGCCTGGTTTTGGCAATTGCCTTCACAGCGCCCAGAAGCCCGGTGCTCTGCTGCTTTGTTTTTCGCAGTCAGTCAATTGCACACTAGTGAAGCTGAGCCAGGCTCTTCAGCTTTGCTGCTTTTGAGCATCTGTGCTCCACTTATGCTCTGTGACATCTCTCGAGGTTGTTTGCCTCGCCCAGGCTGGCAAGTGCCCGCTAGTACCTAGAGCTGGGCAGGAGAGGGCAGAGAGCTCTTCCATCTGACAGCAGGTTGCAGATTGCCTCGGAAAGAGCCGTGTCCTTGGAATGTGCAGCAAATCCTCTTTCTTTGCAATCCGCGGTTAGTGTGCAGTGTAGGTACGCTCTCCCCTTGCCAAATGGAGTGGGAAAGCTTTTCGCTAAGCTAGAGATGACTAGAGCAGCAGAAGCGCGGCTCCGGAGCTATCCGGAGGAAAGTGCCGCTTCCCGGCGTCTTTCGGCTTGAAGCGGCGCTCCGGAGCGCTCCGCTGCCGCTCTACTGAGCTGTGCGCGAATTAGCCGCTTCTTCGCCTCCGAGAAGCAGAGATCGCGGTTGCTTGGAAGAGGCGAAGAACGAAGCCGCAAAGAAGCGGGCTTGTGTGTGAAGCCTTCAGACTGCCGGAGGACAGTGGCTGCCGCTCTCCTGCCTCTTGAATTCACTCTCGGCAAGCGAATGGAAAGCGTTCCAGGACAACTTGCCTGGGTTTTGACTTGGTCCTGATGTGTCCCACCTTGGCAAGTCTTGCTCGTCGCCAGAGGCTCCGAGATGCACCGAAGACGGTGGCAGCTGCTGAAAAGAAGGGCAGCGGTGAGTTTGTCGACAAGCAAGAACATAGGCAGCTGCCTGTGCTTGGGAAGGAGCAGCTGCCTGGTTTTGGCAATTGCCTTCACAGCGCCCAGAAGCCCGGTGCTCTGCTGCTTTGTTTTTCGCAGTCAGTCAATTGCACACTAGTGAAGCTGAGCCAGGCTCTTCAGCTTTGCTGCTTTTGAGCATCTGTGCTCCACTTAGGCTCTGTGACATCTCTGGAGGTTGTTTGCCTCGCCCAGGCTGGAAAGTGCCCGCTAGTACCTAGAGCTGGGCAGGAGAGGGCAGAGAGCACTTCCATCTGACAGCAGGTTGCAGATTGCCTCGGAAAGAGCCGTGTCCTTGGAATGTGCAGCAAATCCTCTTTCTTTGCCAACCGCACTTAGTGTGCAGTGCAGGTACGCTCTCCCCTTGCCAAATGGAGTGGGAAAGCTTTTCGCTAAGCTAGAGATGACTAGAGAAGCAGAAGCGCGGCTCCGGAGCTATCCGGAGGAAAGTGCCGTTTCCCCGGCGTCTTTCGGCTTGAAGCGGCGCTCCGGAGCGCTCCGCTGCCGCTTTACTGAGCTGTGCGCGAATTAGCCGCTTCTTCGCCTCCGAGAAGCAGAGATCGCGGTTGCTTGGAAGAGGCGAAGAACGAAGCCGCAAAGAAGCGGGCTTGTGTGTGAAGCCTTCAGACTGCCGGGGGACAGTGGCTGCCGCTCTCCTGCCTCTTGAATTCACTCTCGGCAAGCGAATGGAAAGCGTTCCAGGACAACTTGCCTGGGTTTTGACTTGGTCCTGATGCGTCCCACCTTGGCAAGTCTTGCTCGTCGCCAGAGGCTCCGAGATGCACAGAAGACGGTGGCAGCTGCTGAAAAGAAGGGCAGCGGTGAGTTTGTCGACAAGCAAGAACATAGGCAGCTGCCTGTGCTTGGGAAGGAGCAGCTGCCTGGTTTTGGCAATTGCCTTCACAGCGCCCAGAAGCCCGGTGCTCTGCTGCTTTGTTTTTCGCAGTCAGTCAATTGCACACTAGTGAAGCTGAGCCAGGCTCTTCAGCTTTGCTGCTTTTGAGCATCTGTGCTCCACTTATGCTCTGTGACATCTCTCGAGGTTGTTTGCCTCGCCCAGGCTGGCAAGTGCCCGCTAGTACCTAGAGCTGGGCAGGAGAGGGCAGAGAGCTCTTCCATCTGACAGCAGGTTGCAGATTGCCTCGGAAAGAGCCGTGTCCTTGGAATGTGCAGCAAATCCTCTTTCTTTGCAATCCGCGGTTAGTGTGCAGTGTAGGTACGCTCTCCCCTTGCCAAATGGAGTGGGAAAGCTTTTCGCTAAGCTAGAGATGACTAGAGCAGCAGAAGCGCGGCTCCGGAGCTATCCGGAGGAAAGTGCCGCTTCCCGGCGTCTTTCGGCTTGAAGCGGCGCTCCGGAGCTCTGCGCTGCCGCTCTACTGAGCTGTGCGCGAATTAGCCGCTTCTTCGCCTCCGAGAAGCAGAGATCGCGGTTGCTTGGAAGAGGCGAAGAACGAAGCCGCAAAGAAGCGGGCTTGTGTGTGAAGCCTTCAGACTGCCGGAGGACAGTGGCTGCCGCTCTCCTGCCTCTTGAATTCACTCTCGGCAAGCGAATGGAAAGCGTTCCAGGACAACTTGCCTGGGTTTTTACTTGGTCCTGATGTGTCCCACCTTGGCAAGTCTTGCTCGTCGCCAGAGGCTCCGAGATGCACCGAAGACGGTGGCAGCTGCTGAAAAGAAGGGCAGCGGTGAGTTTGTCGACAAGCAAGAACATAGGCAGCTGCCTGTGCTTGGGAAGGAGCAGCTGCCTGGTTTTGGCAATTGCCTTCACAGCGCCCAGAAGCCCGGTGCTCTGCTGCTTTGTTTTTCGCAGTCAGTCAATTGCACACTAGTGAAGCTGAGCCAGGCTCTTCAGCTTTGCTGCTTTTGAGCATCTGTGCTCCACTTAGGCTCTGTGACATCTCTGGAGGTTGTTTGCCTCGCCCAGGCTGGCAAGTGCCCGCTAGTACCTAGAGCTGGGCAGGAGAGGGCAGAGAGCACTTCCATCTGACAGCAGGTTGCAGATTGCCTCGGAAAGAGCCGTGTCCTTGGAATGTGCAGCAAATCCTCTTTCTTTGCCAACCGCACTTAGTGTGCAGTGCAGGTACGCTCTCCCCTTGCCAAATGGAGTGGGAAAGATTTTCGCTAAGCTAGAGATGACTAGAGAAGCAGAAGCGCGGCTCCGGAGCTATCCGGAGGAAAGTGCCGTTTCCCGGCGTCTTTCGGCTTGAAGCGGCGCTCCGGAGCGCTTTGCTGCCGCTTTACTGAGCTGTGCGCGAATTAGCCGCTTCTTCGCCTCCGAGAAGCAGAGATCGCGGTTGCTTGGAAGAGGCGAAGAACGAAGCCGCAAAGAAGCGGGCTTGTGTGTGAAGCCTTCAGACTGCCGGGGGACAGTGGCTGCCGCTCTCCTGCCTCTTGAATTCACTCTCGGCAAGCGAATGGAAAGCGTTCCAGGACAACTTGCCTGGGTTTTGACTTGGTCCTGATGCGTCCCACCTTGGCAAGTCTTGCTCGTCGCCAGAGGCTCCGAGATGCACCGAAGACGGTGGCAGCTGCTGAAAAGAAGGGCAGCGGTGAGTTTGTCGACAAGCAAGAACATAGGCAGCTGCCTGTGCTTGGGAAGGAGCAGCTGCCTGGTTTTGGCAATTGCCTTCACAGCGCCCAGAAGCCCGGTGCTCTGCTGCTTTGTTTTTCGCAGTCAGTCAATTGCACACTAGTGAAGCTGAGCCAGGCTCTTCAGCTTTGCTGCTTTTGAGCATCTGTGCTCCACTTATGCTCTGTGACATCTCTCGAGGTTGTTTGCCTCGCCCAGGCTGGCAAGTGCCCGCTAGTACCTAGAGCTGGGCAGGAGAGGGCAGAGAGCACTTCCATCTGACAGCAGGTTGCAGATTGCCTCGGAAAGAGCCGTGTCCTTGGAATGTGCAGCAAATCCTCTTTCTTTGCAATCCGCGGTTAGTGTGCAGTGCAGGTACGCTCTCCCCTTGCCAAATGGAGTGGGAAAGCTTTTCGCTAAGCTAGAGATGACTAGAGCAGCAGAAGCGCGGCTCCGGAGCTATCCGGAGGAAAGTGCCGCTTCCCGGCGTCTTTCGGCTTGAAGCGGCGCTCCGGAGCGCTGCGCTGCCGCTCTACTGAGCTGTGCGCGAATTAGCCGCTTCTTCGCCTCCGAGAAGCAGAGATCGCGGTTGCTTGGAAGAGGCGAAGAACGAAGCCGCAAAGAAGCGGGCTTGTGTGTGAAGCCTTCAGACTGCCGGAGGACAGTGGCTGCCGCTCTCCTGCCTCTTGAATTCACTCTCGGCAAGCGAATGGAAAGCGTTCCAGGACAACTTGCCTGGGTTTTGACTTGGTCCTGATGTGTCCCACCTTGGCAAGTCTTGCTCGTCGCCAGAGGCTCCGAGATGCACCGAAGACGGTGGCAGCTGCTGAAAAGAAGGGCAGCGGTGAGTTTGTCGACAAGCAAGAACATAGGCAGCTGCCTGTGCTTGGGAAGGAGCAGCTGCCTGGTTTTGGCAATTGCCTTCACAGCGCCCAGAAGCCCGGTGCTCTGCTGCTTTGTTTTTCGCAGTCAGTCAATTGCACACTAGTGAAGCTGAGCCAGGCTCTTCAGCTTTGCTGCTTTTGAGCATCTGTGCTCCACTTATGCTCTGTGACATCTCTCGAGGTTGTTTGCCTCGCCCAGGCTGGCAAGTGCCCGCTAGTACCTAGAGCTGGGCAGGAGAGGGCAGAGAGCTCTTCCATCTGACAGCAGGTTGCAGATTGCCTCGGAAAGAGCCGTGTCCTTGGAATGTGCAGCAAATCCTCTTTCTTTGCAATCCGCGGTTAGTGTGCAGTGTAGGTACGCTCTCCCCTTGCCAAATGGAGTGGGAAAGCTTTTCGCTAAGCTAGAGATGACTAGAGCAGCAGAAGCGCGGCTCCGGAGCTATCCGGAGGAAAGTGCCGCTTCCCGGCGTCTTTCGGCTTGAAGCGGCGCTCCGGAGCGCTCCGCTGCCGCTCTACTGAGCTGTGCGCGAATTAGCCGCCTTCTTCGCCTCCGAGAAGCAGAGATCGCGGTTGCTTGGAAGAGGCGAAGAACGAAGCCGCAAAGAAGCGGGCTTGTGTGTGAAGCCTTCAGACTGCCGGAGGACAGTGGCTGCCGCTCTCCTGCCTCTTGAATTCACTCTCGGCAAGCGAATGGAAAGCGTTCCAGGACAACTTGCCTGGGTTTTGACTTGGTCCTGATGTGTCCCACCTTGGCAAGTCTTGCTCGTCGCCAGAGGCTCCGAGATGCACCGAAGACGGTGGCAGCTGCTGAAAAGAAGGGCAGCGGTGAGTTTGTCGACAAGCAAGAACATAGGCAGCTGCCTGTGCTTGGGAAGGAGCAGCTGCCTGGTTTTGGCAATTGCCTTCACAGCGCCCAGAAGCCCGGTGCTCTGCTGCTTTGTTTTTCGCAGTCAGTCAATTGCACACTAGTGAAGCTGAGCCAGGCTCTTCAGCTTTGCTGCTTTTGAGCATCTGTGCTCCACTTATGCTCTGTGACATCTCTCGAGGTTGTTTGCCTCGCCCAGGCTGGCAAGTGCCCGCTAGTACCTAGAGCTGGGCAGGAGAGGGCAGAGAGCACTTCCATCTGACAGCAGGTTGCAGATTGCCTCGGAAAGAGCCGTGTCCTTGGAATGTGCAGCAAATCCTCTTTCTTTGCCAACCGCACTTAGTGTGCAGTGCAGGTACGCTCTCCCCTTGCCAAATGGAGTGGGAAAGATTTTCGCTAAGCTAGAGATGACTAGAGAAGCAGAAGCGCGGCTCCGGAGCTATCCGGAGGAAAGTGCCGTTTCCCGGCGTCTTTCGGCTTGAAGCGGCGCTCCGGAGCGCTTTGCTGCCGCTTTACTGAGCTGTGCGCGAATTAGCCGCTTCTTCGCCTCCGAGAAGCAGAGATCGCGGTTGCTTGGAAGAGGCGAAGAACGAAGCCGCAAAGAAGCGGGCTTGTGTGTGAAGCCTTCCGACTGCCAGAGGACAGTGGCTGCCGCTCTCCTGCCTCTTGAATTCACTCTCGGCAAGCGAATGGAAAGCGTTCCAGGACAACTTGCCTGGGTTTTGACTTGGTCCTGATGTGTCCCACCTTGGCAAGTCTTGCTCGTCGCCAGAGGCTCCGAGATGCACCGAAGACGGTGGCAGCTGCTGAAAAGAAGGGCAGCGGTGAGTTTGTCGACAAGCAAGAACATAGGCAGCTGCCTGTGCTTGGGAAGGAGCAGCTGCCTGGTTTTGGCAATTGCCTTCACAGCGCCCAGAAGCCCGGTGCTCTGCTGCTTTGTTTTTCGCAGTCAGTCAATTGCACACTAGTGAAGCTGAGCCAGGCTCTTCAGCTTTGCTGCTTTTGAGCATCTGTGCCCCACTTATGCTCTGTGACATCTCTGGAGGTTGTTTGCCTCGGCCAGGCTGGCAAGTGCCCGCTAGTACCTAGAGCTGGGCAGGAGAGGGCAGAGAGCACTTCCATCTGACAGCAGGTTGCAGATTGCCTCGGAAAGAGCCGTGTCCTTGGAATGTGCAGCAAATCCTCTTTCTTTGCCAACCGCACTTAGTGTGCAGTGCAGGTACGCTCTCCCCTTGCCAAATGGAGTGGGAAAGCTTTTCGCTAAGCTAGAGATGACTAGAGAAGCAGAAGCGCGGCTCCGGAGCTATCCGGAGGAAAGTGCCGCTTCCCGGCGTCTTTCGGCTTGAAGCGGCGCTCCGGAGCGCTTTGCTGCCGCTTTACTGAGCTGTGCGCGAATTAGCCGCTTCTTCGCCTCCGAGAAGCAGAGATCGCGGTTGCTTGGAAGAGGCGAAGAACGAAGCCGCAAAGAAGCGGGCTTGTGTGTGAAGCCTTCAGACTGCCGGGAGACAGTGGCTGCCGCTCTCCTGCCTGTTGAATTCACTCTCGGCAAGCGAATGGAAAGCGTTCCAGGACAACTTGCCTGGGTTTTGACTTGGTCCTGATGTGTCCCACCTTGGCAAGTCTTGCTCGTCGCCAGAGGCTCCGAGATGCACCGAAGACGGTGGCAGCTGCTGAAAAGAAGGGCAGCGGTGAGTTTGTCGACAAGCAAGAACATAGGCAGCTGCCTGTGCTTGGGAAGGAGCAGCTGCCTGGTTTTGGCAATTGCCTTCACAGCGCCCAGAAGCCCGGTGCTCTGCTGCTTTGTTTTTCGCAGTCAGTCAATTGCACACTAGTGAAGCTGAGCCAGGCTCTTCAGCTTTGCTGCTTTTGAGCATCTGTGCTCCACTTATGCTCTGTGACATCTCTCGAGGTTGTTTGCCTCGCCCAGGCTGGCAAGTGCCGCTAGTACCTAGAGCTGGGCAGGAGAGGGCAGAGAGCACTTCCATCTGACAGCAGGTTGCAGATTGCCTCGGAAAGAGCCGTGTCCTTGGAATGTGCAGCAAATCCTCTTTCTTTGCAATCCGCGGTTAGTGTGCAGTGCAGGTACGCTCTCCCCTTGCCAAATGGAGTGGGAAAGCTTTTCGCTAAGCTAGAGATGACTAGAGCAGCAGAAGCGCGGCTCCGGAGCTATCCGGAGGAAAGTGCCGCTTCCCGGCGTCTTTCGGCTTGAAGCGGCGCTCCGGAGCGCTGCGCTGCCGCTCTACTGAGCTGTGCGCGAATTAGCCGCTTCTTCGCCTCCGAGAAGCAGAGATCGCGGTTGCTTGGAAGAGGCGAAGAACGAAGCCGCAAAGAAGCGGGCTTGTGTGTGAAGCCTTCAGACTGCCGGAGGACAGTGGCTGCCGCTCTCCTGCCTGTTGAATTCACTCTCGGCAAGCGAATGGAAAGCGTTCCAGGACAACTTGCCTGGGTTTTGACTTGGTCCTGATGTGTCCCACCTTGGCAAGTCTTGCTCGTCGCCAGAGGCTCCGAGATGCACCGAAGACGGTGGCAGCTGCTGAAAAGAAGGGCAGCGGTGAGTTTGTCGACAAGCAAGAACATAGGCAGCTGCCTGTGCTTGGGAAGGAGCAGCTGCCTGGTTTTGGCAATTGCCTTCACAGCGCCCAGAAGCCCGGTGCTCTGCTGCTTTGTTTTTCGCAGTCAGTCAATTGCACACTAGTGAAGCTGAGCCAGGCTCTTCAGCTTTGCTGCTTTTGAGCATCTGTGCTCCACTTATGCTCTGTGACATCTCTCGAGGTTGTTTGCCTCGCCCAGGCTGGCAAGTGCCCGCTAGTACCTAGAGCTGGGCAGGAGAGGGCAGAGAGCACTTCCATCTGACAGCAGGTTGCAGATTGCCTCGGAAAGAGCCGTGTCCTTGGAATGTGCAGCAAATCCTCTTTCTTTGCCAACCGCACTTAGTGTGCAGTGCAGGTACGCTCTCCCCTTGCCAAATGGAGTGGGAAAGATTTTCGCTAAGCTAGAGATGACTAGAGAAGCAGAAGCGCGGCTCCGGAGCTATCCGGAGGAAAGTGCCGTTTCCCGGCGTCTTTCGGCTTGAAGCGGCGCTCCGGAGCGCTTTGCTGCCGCTTTACTGAGCTGTGCGCGAATTAGCCGCTTCTTCGCCTCCGAGAAGCAGAGATCGCGGTTGCTTGGAAGAGGCGAAGAACGAAGCCGCAAAGAAGCGGGCTTGTGTGTGAAGCCTTCCGACTGCCAGAGGACAGTGGCTGCCGCTCTCCTGCCTCTTGAATTCACTCTCGGCAAGCGAATGGAAAGCGTTCCAGGACAACTTGCCTGGGTTTTGACTTGGTCCTGATGTGTCCCACCTTGGCAAGTCTTGCTCGTCGCCAGAGGCTCCGAGATGCACCGAAGACGGTGGCAGCTGCTGAAAAGAAGGGCAGCGGTGAGTTTGTCGACAAGCAAGAACATAGGCAGCTGCCTGTGCTTGGGAAGGAGCAGCTGCCTGGTTTTGGCAATTGCCTTCACAGCGCCCAGAAGCCCGGTGCTCTGCTGCTTTGTTTTTCGCAGTCAGTCAATTGCACACTAGTGAAGCTGAGCCAGGCTCTTCAGCTTTGCTGCTTTTGAGCATCTGTGCTCCACTTATGCTCTGTGACATCTCTGGAGGTTGTTTGCCTCGGCCAGGCTGGCAAGTGCCCGCTAGTACCTAGAGCTGGGCAGGAGAGGGCAGAGAGCACTTCCATCTGACAGCAGGTTGCAGATTGCCTCGGAAAGAGCCGTGTCCTTGGAATGTGCAGCAAATCCTCTTTCTTTGCCAACCGCACTTAGTGTGCAGTGCAGGTACGCTCTCCCCTTGCCAAATGGAGTGGGAAAGCTTTTCGCTAAGCTAGAGATGACTAGAGAAGCAGAAGCGCGGCTCCGGAGCTATCCGGAGGAAAGTGCCGCTTCCCGGCGTCTTTCGGCTTGAAGCGGCGCTCCGGAGCGCTTTGCTGCCGCTTTACTGAGCTGTGCGCGAATTAGCCGCTTCTTCGCCTCCGAGAAGCAGAGATCGCGGTTGCTTGGAAGAGGCGAAGAACGAAGCCGCAAAGAAGCGGGCTTGTGTGTGAAGCCTTCAGACTGCCGGGAGACAGTGGCTGCCGCTCTCCTGCCTGTTGAATTCACTCTCGGCAAGCGAATGGAAAGCGTTCCAGGACAACTTGCCTGGGTTTTGACTTGGTCCTGATGTGTCCCACCTTGGCAAGTCTTGCTCGTCGCCAGAGGCTCCGAGATGCACCGAAGACGGTGGCAGCTGCTGAAAAGAAGGGCAGCGGTGAGTTTGTCGACAAGCAAGAACATAGGCAGCTGCCTGTGCTTGGGAAGGAGCAGCTGCCTGGTTTTGGCAATTGCCTTCACAGCGCCCAGAAGCCCGGTGCTCTGCTGCTTTGTTTTTCGCAGTCAGTCAATTGCACACTAGTGAAGCTGAGCCAGGCTCTTCAGCTTTGCTGCTTTTGAGCATCTGTGCTCCACTTATGCTCTGTGACATCTCTCGAGGTTGTTTGCCTCGCCCAGGCTGGCAAGTGCCCGCTAGTACCTAGAGCTGGGCAGGAGAGGGCAGAGAGCACTTCCATCTGACAGCAGGTTGCAGATTGCCTCGGAAAGAGCCGTGTCCTTGGAATGTGCAGCAAATCCTCTTTCTTTGCAATCCGCGGTTAGTGTGCAGTGCAGGTACGCTCTCCCCTTGCCAAATGGAGTGGGAAAGCTTTTCGCTAAGCTAGAGATGACTAGAGCAGCAGAAGCGCGGCTCCGGAGCTATCCGGAGGAAAGTGCCGCTTCCCGGCGTCTTTCGGCTTGAAGCGGCGCTCCGGAGCGCTGCGCTGCCGCTCTACTGAGCTGTGCGCGAATTAGCCGCTTCTTCGCCTCCGAGAAGCAGAGATCGCGGTTGCTTGGAAGAGGCGAAGAACGAAGCCGCAAAGAAGCGGGCTTGTGTGTGAAGCCTTCAGACTGCCGGAGGACAGTGGCTGCCGCTCTCCTGCCTCTTGAATTCACTCTCGGCAAGCGAATGGAAAGCGTTCCAGGACAACTTGCCTGGGTTTTGACTTGGTCCTGATGTGTCCCACCTTGGCAAGTCTTGCTCGTCGCCAGAGGCTCCGAGATGCACCGAAGACGGTGGCAGCTGCTGAAAAGAAGGGCAGCGGTGAGTTTGTCGACAAGCAAGAACATAGGCAGCTGCCTGTGCTTGGGAAGGAGCAGCTGCCTGGTTTTGGCAATTGCCTTCACAGCGCCCAGAAGCCCGGTGCTCTGCTGCTTTGTTTTTCGCAGTCAGTCAATTGCACACTAGTGAAGCTGAGCCAGGCTCTTCAGCTTTGCTGCTTTTGAGCATCTGTGCTCCACTTATGCTCTGTGACATCTCTCGAGGTTGTTTGCCTCGCCCAGGCTGGCAAGTGCCCGCTAGTACCTAGAGCTGGGCAGGAGAGGGCAGAGAGCTCTTCCATCTGACAGCAGGTTGCAGATTGCCTCGGAAAGAGCCGTGTCCTTGGAATGTGCAGCAAATCCTCTTTCTTTGCAATCCGCGGTTAGTGTGCAGTGTAGGTACGCTCTCCCCTTGCCAAATGGAGTGGGAAAGCTTTTCGCTAAGCTAGAGATGACTAGAGCAGCAGAAGCGCGGCTCCGGAGCTATCCGGAGGAAAGTGCCGCTTCCCGGCGTCTTTCGGCTTGAAGCGGCGCTCCGGAGCGCTCCGCTGCCGCTCTACTGAGCTGTGCGCGAATTAGCCGCTTCTTCGCCTCCGAGAAGCAGAGATCGCGGTTGCTTGGAAGAGGCGAAGAACGAAGCCGCAAAGAAGCGGGCTTGTGTGTGAAGCCTTCAGACTGCCGGGGGACAGTGGCTGCCGCTCTCCTGCCTCTTGAATTCACTCTCGGCAAGCGAATGGAAAGCGTTCCAGGACAACTTGCCTGGGTTTTGACTTGGTCCTGATGTGTCCCACCTTGGCAAGTCTTGCTCGTCGCCAGAGGCTCCGAGATGCACCGAAGACGGTGGCAGCTGCTGAAAAGAAGGGCAGCGGTGAGTTTGTCGACAAGCAAGAACATAGGCAGCTGCCTGTGCTTGGGAAGGAGCAGCTGCCTGGTTTTGGCAATTGCCTTCACAGCGCCCAGAAGCCCGGTGCTCTGCTGCTTTGTTTTTCGCAGTCAGTCAATTGCACACTAGTGAAGCTGAGCCAGGCTCTTCAGCTTTGCTGCTTTTGAGCATCTGTGCTCCACTTAGGCTCTGTGACATCTCTGGAGGTTGTTTGCCTCGCCCAGGCTGGAAAGTGCCCGCTAGTACCTAGAGCTGGGCAGGAGAGGGCAGAGAGCACTTCCATCTGACAGCAGGTTGCAGATTGCCTCGGAAAGAGCCGTGTCCTTGGAATGTGCAGCAAATCCTCTTTCTTTGCCAACCGCACTTAGTGTGCAGTGCAGGTACGCTCTCCCCTTGCCAAATGGAGTGGGAAAGCTTTTCGCTAAGCTAGAGATGACTAGAGAAGCAGAAGCGCGGCTCCGGAGCTATCCGGAGGAAAGTGCCGTTTCCCGGCGTCTTTCGGCTTGAAGCGGCGCTCCGGAGCGCTGCGCTGCCGCTTTACTGAGCTGTGCGCGAATTAGCCGCTTCTTCGCCTCCGAGAAGCAGAGATCGCGGTTGCTTGGAAGAGGCGAAGAACGAAGCCGCAAAGAAGCGGGCTTGTGTGTGAAGCCTTCAGACTGCCGGGGGACAGTGGCTGCCGCTCTCCTGCCTCTTGAATTCACTCTCGGCAAGCGAATGGAAAGCGTTCCAGGACAACTTGCCTGGGTTTTGACTTGGTCCTGATGCGTCCCACCTTGGCAAGTCTTGCTCGTCGCCAGAGGCTCCGAGATGCACAGAAGACGGTGGCAGCTGCTGAAAAGAAGGGCAGCGGTGAGTTTGTCGACAAGCAAGAACATAGGCAGCTGCCTGTGCTTGGGAAGGAGCAGCTGCCTGGTTTTGGCAATTGCCTTCACAGCGCCCAGAAGCCCGGTGCTCTGCTGCTTTGTTTTTCGCAGTCAGTCAATTGCACACTAGTGAAGCTGAGCCAGGCTCTTCAGCTTTGCTGCTTTTGAGCATCTGTGCTCCACTTATGCTCTGTGACATCTCTCGAGGTTGTTTGCCTCGCCCAGGCTGGCAAGTGCCCGCTAGTACCTAGAGCTGGGCAGGAGAGGGCAGAGAGCTCTTCCATCTGACAGCAGGTTGCAGATTGCCTCGGAAAGAGCCGTGTCCTTGGAATGTGCAGCAAATCCTCTTTCTTTGCAATCCGCGGTTAGTGTGCAGTGTAGGTACGCTCTCCCCTTGCCAAATGGAGTGGGAAAGCTTTTCGCTAAGCTAGAGATGACTAGAGCAGCAGAAGCGCGGCTCCGGAGCTATCCGGAGGAAAGTGCCGCTTCCCGGCGTCTTTCGGCTTGAAGCGGCGCTCCGGAGCGCTCCGCTGCCGCTCTACTGAGCTGTGCGCGAATTAGCCGCTTCTTCGCCTCCGAGAAGCAGAGATCGCGGTTGCTTGGAAGAGGCGAAGAACGAAGCCGCAAAGAAGCGGGCTTGTGTGTGAAGCCTTCAGACTGCCGGAGGACAGTGGCTGCCGCTCTCCTGCCTCTTGAATTCACTCTCGGCAAGCGAATGGAAAGCGTTCCAGGACAACTTGCCTGGGTTTTGACTTGGTCCTGATGTGTCCCACCTTGGCAAGTCTTGCTCGTCGCCAGAGGCTCCGAGATGCACCGAAGACGGTGGCAGCTGCTGAAAAGAAGGGCAGCGGTGAGTTTGTCGACAAGCAAGAACATAGGCAGCTGCCTGTGCTTGGGAAGGAGCAGCTGCCTGGTTTTGGCAATTGCCTTCACAGCGCCCAGAAGCCCGGTGCTCTGCTGCTTTGTTTTTCGCAGTCAGTCAATTGCACACTAGTGAAGCTGAGCCAGGCTCTTCAGCTTTGCTGCTTTTGAGCATCTGTGCTCCACTTATGCTCTGTGACATCTCTCGAGGTTGTTTGCCTCGCCCAGGCTGGCAAGTGCCCGCTAGTACCTAGAGCTGGGCAGGAGAGGGCAGAGAGCACTTCCATCTGACAGCAGGTTGCAGATTGCCTCGGAAAGAGCCGTGTCCTTGGAATGTGCAGCAAATCCTCTTTCTTTGCCAACCGCACTTAGTGTGCAGTGCAGGTACGCTCTCCCCTTGCCAAATGGAGTGGGAAAGATTTTCGCTAAGCTAGAGATGACTAGAGAAGCAGAAGCGCGGCTCCGGAGCTATCCGGAGGAAAGTGCCGTTTCCCGGCGTCTTTCGGCTTGAAGCGGCGCTCCGGAGCGCTTTGCTGCCGCTTTACTGAGCTGTGCGCGAATTAGCCGCTTCTTCGCCTCCGAGAAGCAGAGATCGCGGTTGCTTGGAAGAGGCGAAGAACGAAGCCGCAAAGAAGCGGGCTTGTGTGTGAAGCCTTCCGACTGCCAGAGGACAGTGGCTGCCGCTCTCCTGCCTCTTGAATTCACTCTCGGCAAGCGAATGGAAAGCGTTCCAGGACAACTTGCCTGGGTTTTGACTTGGTCCTGATGTGTCCCACCTTGGCAAGTCTTGCTCGTCGCCAGAGGCTCCGAGATGCACCGAAGACGGTGGCAGCTGCTGAAAAGAAGGGCAGCGGTGAGTTTGTCGACAAGCAAGAACATAGGCAGCTGCCTGTGCTTGGGAAGGAGCAGCTGCCTGGTTTTGGCAATTGCCTTCACAGCGCCCAGAAGCCCGGTGCTCTGCTGCTTTGTTTTTCGCAGTCAGTCAATTGCACACTAGTGAAGCTGAGCCAGGCTCTTCAGCTTTGCTGCTTTTGAGCATCTGTGCCCCACTTATGCTCTGTGACATCTCTGGAGGTTGTTTGCCTCGGCCAGGCTGGCAAGTGCCCGCTAGTACCTAGAGCTGGGCAGGAGAGGGCAGAGAGCACTTCCATCTGACAGCAGGTTGCAGATTGCCTCGGAAAGAGCCGTGTCCTTGGAATGTGCAGCAAATCCTCTTTCTTTGCCAACCGCACTTAGTGTGCAGTGCAGGTACGCTCTCCCCTTGCCAAATGGAGTGGGAAAGCTTTTCGCTAAGCTAGAGATGACTAGAGAAGCAGAAGCGCGGCTCCGGAGCTATCCGGAGGAAAGTGCCGCTTCCCGGCGTCTTTCGGCTTGAAGCGGCGCTCCGGAGCGCTTTGCTGCCGCTTTACTGAGCTGTGCGCGAATTAGCCGCTTCTTCGCCTCCGAGAAGCAGAGATCGCGGTTGCTTGGAAGAGGCGAAGAACGAAGCCGCAAAGAAGCGGGCTTGTGTGTGAAGCCTTCAGACTGCCGGGAGACAGTGGCTGCCGCTCTCCTGCCTGTTGAATTCACTCTCGGCAAGCGAATGGAAAGCGTTCCAGGACAACTTGCCTGGGTTTTGACTTGGTCCTGATGCGTCCCACCTTGGCAAGTCTTGCTCGTCGCCAGAGGCTCCGAGATGCACCGAAGACGGTGGCAGCTGCTGAAAAGAAGGGCAGCGGTGAGTTTGTCGACAAGCAAGAACATAGGCAGCTGCCTGTGCTTGGGAAGGAGCAGCTGCCTGGTTTTGGCAATTGCCTTCACAGCGCCCAGAAGCCCGGTGCTCTGCTGCTTTGTTTTTCGCAGTCAGTCAATTGCACACTAGTGAAGCTGAGCCAGGCTCTTCAGCTTTGCTGCTTTTGAGCATCTGTGCTCCACTTATGCTCTGTGACATCTCTCGAGGTTGTTTGCCTCGCCCAGGCTGGCAAGTGCCCGCTAGTACCTAGAGCTGGGCAGGAGAGGGCAGAGAGCACTTCCATCTGACAGCAGGTTGCAGATTGCCTCGGAAAGAGCCGTGTCCTTGGAATGTGCAGCAAATCCTCTTTCTTTGCAATCCGCGGTTAGTGTGCAGTGCAGGTACGCTCTCCCCTTGCCAAATGGAGTGGGAAAGCTTTTCGCTAAGCTAGAGATGACTAGAGCAGCAGAAGCGCGGCTCCGGAGCTATCCGGAGGAAAGTGCCGCTTCCCGGCGTCTTTCGGCTTGAAGCGGCGCTCCGGAGCGCTGCGCTGCCGCTCTACTGAGCTGTGCGCGAATTAGCCGCTTCTTCGCCTCCGAGAAGCAGAGATCGCGGTTGCTTGGAAGAGGCGAAGAACGAAGCCGCAAAGAAGCGGGCTTGTGTGTGAAGCCTTCAGACTGCCGGAGGACAGTGGCTGCCGCTCTCCTGCCTCTTGAATTCACTCTCGGCAAGCGAATGGAAAGCGTTCCAGGACAACTTGCCTGGGTTTTGACTTGGTCCTGATGTGTCCCACCTTGGCAAGTCTTGCTCGTCGCCAGAGGCTCCGAGATGCACCGAAGACGGTGGCAGCTGCTGAAAAGAAGGGCAGCGGTGAGTTTGTCGACAAGCAAGAACATAGGCAGCTGCCTGTGCTTGGGAAGGAGCAGCTGCCTGGTTTTGGCAATTGCCTTCACAGCGCCCAGAAGCCCGGTGCTCTGCTGCTTTGTTTTTCGCAGTCAGTCAATTGCACACTAGTGAAGCTGAGCCAGGCTCTTCAGCTTTGCTGCTTTTGAGCATCTGTGCTCCACTTATGCTCTGTGACATCTCTCGAGGTTGTTTGCCTCGCCCAGGCTGGCAAGTGCCCGCTAGTACCTAGAGCTGGGCAGGAGAGGGCAGAGAGCTCTTCCATCTGACAGCAGGTTGCAGATTGCCTCGGAAAGAGCCGTGTCCTTGGAATGTGCAGCAAATCCTCTTTCTTTGCAATCCGCGGTTAGTGTGCAGTGTAGGTACGCTCTCCCCTTGCCAAATGGAGTGGGAAAGCTTTTCGCTAAGCTAGAGATGACTAGAGCAGCAGAAGCGCGGCTCCGGAGCTATCCGGAGGAAAGTGCCGCTTCCCGGCGTCTTTCGGCTTGAAGCGGCGCTCCGGAGCGCTCCGCTGCCGCTCTACTGAGCTGTGCGCGAATTAGCCGCTTCTTCGCCTCCGAGAAGCAGAGATCGCGGTTGCTTGGAAGAGGCGAAGAACGAAGCCGCAAAGAAGCGGGCTTGTGTGTGAAGCCTTCAGACTGCCGGAGGACAGTGGCTGCCGCTCTCCTGCCTCTTGAATTCACTCTCGGCAAGCGAATGGAAAGCGTTCCAGGACAACTTGCCTGGGTTTTGACTTGGTCCTGATGTGTCCCACCTTGGCAAGTCTTGCTCGTCGCCAGAGGCTCCGAGATGCACCGAAGACGGTGGCAGCTGCTGAAAAGAAGGGCAGCGGTGAGTTTGTCGACAAGCAAGAACATAGGCAGCTGCCTGTGCTTGGGAAGGAGCAGCTGCCTGGTTTTGGCAATTGCCTTCACAGCGCCCAGAAGCCCGGTGCTCTGCTGCTTTGTTTTTCGCAGTCAGTCAATTGCACACTAGTGAAGCTGAGCCAGGCTCTTCAGCTTTGCTGCTTTTGAGCATCTGTGCTCCACTTAGGCTCTGTGACATCTCTCGAGGTTGTTTGCCTCGCCCAGGCTGGAAAGTGCCCGCTAGTACCTAGAGCTGGGCAGGAGAGGGCAGAGAGCACTTCCATCTGACAGCAGGTTGCAGATTGCCTCGGAAAGAGCCGTGTCCTTGGAATGTGCAGCAAATCCTCTTTCTTTGCCAACCGCACTTAGTGTGCAGTGCAGGTACGCTCTCCCCTTGCCAAATGGAGTGGGAAAGCTTTTCGCTAAGCTAGAGATGACTAGAGAAGCAGAAGCGCGGCTCCGGAGCTATCCGGAGGAAAGTGCCGTTTCCCGGCGTCTTTCGGCTTGAAGCGGCGCTCCGGAGCGCTGCGCTGCCGCTTTACTGAGCTGTGCGCGAATTAGCCGCTTCTTCGCCTCCGAGAAGCAGAGATCGCGGTTGCTTGGAAGAGGCGAAGAACGAAGCCGCAAAGAAGCGGGCTTGTGTGTGAAGCCTTCAGACTGCCGGGGGACAGTGGCTGCCGCTCTCCTGCCTCTTGAATTCACTCTCGGCAAGCGAATGGAAAGCGTTCCAGGACAACTTGCCTGGGTTTTGACTTGGTCCTGATGCGTCCCACCTTGGCAAGTCTTGCTCGTCGCCAGAGGCTCCGAGATGCACAGAAGACGGTGGCAGCTGCTGAAAAGAAGGGCAGCGGTGAGTTTGTCGACAAGCAAGAACATAGGCAGCTGCCTGTGCTTGGGAAGGAGCAGCTGCCTGGTTTTGGCAATTGCCTTCACAGCGCCCAGAAGCCCGGTGCTCTGCTGCTTTGTTTTTCGCAGTCAGTCAATTGCACACTAGTGAAGCTGAGCCAGGCTCTTCAGCTTTGCTGCTTTTGAGCATCTGTGCTCCACTTATGCTCTGTGACATCTCTCGAGGTTGTTTGCCTCGCCCAGGCTGGCAAGTGCCCGCTAGTACCTAGAGCTGGGCAGGAGAGGGCAGAGAGCTCTTCCATCTGACAGCAGGTTGCAGATTGCCTCGGAAAGAGCCGTGTCCTTGGAATGTGCAGCAAATCCTCTTTCTTTGCAATCCGCGGTTAGTGTGCAGTGTAGGTACGCTCTCCCCTTGCCAAATGGAGTGGGAAAGCTTTTCGCTAAGCTAGAGATGACTAGAGCAGCAGAAGCGCGGCTCCGGAGCTATCCGGAGGAAAGTGCCGCTTCCCGGCGTCTTTCGGCTTGAAGCGGCGCTCCGGAGCGCTCCGCTGCCGCTCTACTGAGCTGTGCGCGAATTAGCCGCTTCTTCGCCTCCGAGAAGCAGAGATCGCGGTTGCTTGGAAGAGGCGAAGAACGAAGCCGCAAAGAAGCGGGCTTGTGTGTGAAGCCTTCAGACTGCCGGAGGACAGTGGCTGCCGCTCTCCTGCCTCTTGAATTCACTCTCGGCAAGCGAATGGAAAGCGTTCCAGGACAACTTGCCTGGGTTTTGACTTGGTCCTGATGTGTCCCACCTTGGCAAGTCTTGCTCGTCGCCAGAGGCTCCGAGATGCACCGAAGACGGTGGCAGCTGCTGAAAAGAAGGGCAGCGGTGAGTTTGTCGACAAGCAAGAACATAGGCAGCTGCCTGTGCTTGGGAAGGAGCAGCTGCCTGGTTTTGGCAATTGCCTTCACAGCGCCCAGAAGCCCGGTGCTCTGCTGCTTTGTTTTTCGCAGTCAGTCAATTGCACACTAGTGAAGCTGAGCCAGGCTCTTCAGCTTTGCTGCTTTTGAGCATCTGTGCTCCACTTAGGCTCTGTGACATCTCTGGAGGTTGTTTGCCTCGCCCAGGCTGGAAAGTGCCCGCTAGTACCTAGAGCTGGGCAGGAGAGGGCAGAGAGCACTTCCATCTGACAGCAGGTTGCAGATTGCCTCGGAAAGAGCCGTGTCCTTGGAATGTGCAGCAAATCCTCTTTCTTTGCCAACCGCACTTAGTGTGCAGTGCAGGTACGCTCTCCCCTTGCCAAATGGAGTGGGAAAGATTTTCGCTAAGCTAGAGATGACTAGAGAAGCAGAAGCGCGGCTCCGGAGCTATCCGGAGGAAAGTGCCGTTTCCCGGCGTCTTTCGGCTTGAAGCGGCGCTCCGGAGCGCTTTGCTGCCGCTTTACTGAGCTGTGCGCGAATTAGCCGCTTCTTCGCCTCCGAGAAGCAGAGATCGCGGTTGCTTGGAAGAGGCGAAGAACGAAGCCGCAAAGAAGCGGGCTTGTGTGTGAAGCCTTCAGACTGCCGGGGGACAGTGGCTGCCGCTCTCCTGCCTCTTGAATTCACTCTCGGCAAGCGAATGGAAAGCGTTCCAGGACAACTTGCCTGGGTTTTGACTTGGTCCTGATGCGTCCCACCTTGGCAAGTCTTGCTCGTCGCCAGAGGCTCCGAGATGCACAGAAGACGGTGGCAGCTGCTGAAAAGAAGGGCAGCGGTGAGTTTGTCGACAAGCAAGAACATAGGCAGCTGCCTGTGCTTGGGAAGGAGCAGCTGCCTGGTTTTGGCAATTGCCTTCACAGCGCCCAGAAGCCCGGTGCTCTGCTGCTTTGTTTTTCGCAGTCAGTCAATTGCACACTAGTGAAGCTGAGCCAGGCTCTTCAGCTTTGCTGCTTTTGAGCATCTGTGCTCCACTTAGGCTCTGTGACATCTCTCGAGGTTGTTTGCCTCGCCCAGGCTGGCAAGTGCCCGCTAGTACCTAGAGCTGGGCAGGAGAGGGCAGAGAGCACTTCCATCTGACAGCAGGTTGCAGATTGCCTCGGAAAGAGCCGTGTCCTTGGAATGTGCAGCAAATCCTCTTTCTTTGCAATCCGCGGTTAGTGTGCAGTGCAGGTACGCTCTCCCCTTGCCAAATGGAGTGGGAAAGCTTTTCGCTAAGCTAGAGATGACTAGAGCAGCAGAAGCGCGGCTCCGGAGCTATCCGGAGGAAAGTGCCGCTTCCCGGCGTCTTTCGGCTTGAAGCGGCGCTCCGGAGCGCTGCGCTGCCGCTCTACTGAGCTGTGCGCGAATTAGCCGCTTCTTCGCCTCCAAGAAGCAGAGATCGCGGTTGCTTGGAAGAGGCGAAGAACGAAGCCGCAAAGAAGCGGGCTTGTGTGTGAAGCCTTCAGACTGCCGGAGGACAGTGGCTGCCGCTCTCCTGCCTCTTGAATTCACTCTCGGCAAGCGAATGGAAAGCGTTCCAGGACAACTTGCCTGGGTTTTGACTTGGTCCTGATGTGTCCCACCTTGGCAAGTCTTGCTCGTCGCCAGAGGCTCCGAGATGCACCGAAGACGGTGGCAGCTGCTGAAAAGAAGGGCAGCGGTGAGTTTGTCGACAAGCAAGAACATAGGCAGCTGCCTGTGCTTGGGAAGGAGCAGCTGCCTGGTTTTGGCAATTGCCTTCACAGCGCCCAGAAGCCCGGTGCTCTGCTGCTTTGTTTTTCGCAGTCAGTCAATTGCACACTAGTGAAGCTGAGCCAGGCTCTTCAGCTTTGCTGCTTTTGAGCATCTGTGCTCCACTTATGCTCTGTGACATCTCTCGAGGTTGTTTGCCTCGCCCAGGCTGGCAAGTGCCCGCTAGTACCTAGAGCTGGGCAGGAGAGGGCAGAGAGCACTTCCATCTGACAGCAGGTTGCAGATTGCCTCGGAAAGAGCCGTGTCCTTGGAATGTGCAGCAAATCCTCTTTCTTTGCCAACCGCACTTAGTGTGCAGTGCAGGTACGCTCTCCCCTTGCCAAATGGAGTGGGAAAGATTTTCGCTAAGCTAGAGATGACTAGAGAAGCAGAAGCGCGGCTCCGGAGCTATCCGGAGGAAAGTGCCGTTTCCCGGCGTCTTTCGGCTTGAAGCGGCGCTCCGGAGCGCTTTGCTGCCGCTTTACTGAGCTGTGCGCGAATTAGCCGCTTCTTCGCCTCCGAGAAGCAGAGATCGCGGTTGCTTGGAAGAGGCGAAGAACGAAGCCGCAAAGAAGCGGGCTTGTGTGTGAAGCCTTCCGACTGCCAGAGGACAGTGGCTGCCGCTCTCCTGCCTCTTGAATTCACTCTCGGCAAGCGAATGGAAAGCGTTCCAGGACAACTTGCCTGGGTTTTGACTTGGTCCTGATGTGTCCCACCTTGGCAAGTCTTGCTCGTCGCCAGAGGCTCCGAGATGCACCGAAGACGGTGGCAGCTGCTGAAAAGAAGGGCAGCGGTGAGTTTGTCGACAAGCAAGAACATAGGCAGCTGCCTGTGCTTGGGAAGGAGCAGCTGCCTGGTTTTGGCAATTGCCTTCACAGCGCCCAGAAGCCCGGTGCTCTGCTGCTTTGTTTTTCGCAGTCAGTCAATTGCACACTAGTGAAGCTGAGCCAGGCTCTTCAGCTTTGCTGCTTTTGAGCATCTGTGCCCCACTTATGCTCTGTGACATCTCTGGAGGTTGTTTGCCTCGGCCAGGCTGGCAAGTGCCCGCTAGTACCTAGAGCTGGGCAGGAGAGGGCAGAGAGCACTTCCATCTGACAGCAGGTTGCAGATTGCCTCGGAAAGAGCCGTGTCCTTGGAATGTGCAGCAAATCCTCTTTCTTTGCCAACCGCACTTAGTGTGCAGTGCAGGTACGCTCTCCCCTTGCCAAATGGAGTGGGAAAGCTTTTCGCTAAGCTAGAGATGACTAGAGAAGCAGAAGCGCGGCTCCGGAGCTATCCGGAGGAAAGTGCCGCTTCCCGGCGTCTTTCGGCTTGAAGCGGCGCTCCGGAGCGCTTTGCTGCCGCTTTACTGAGCTGTGCGCGAATTAGCCGCTTCTTCGCCTCCGAGAAGCAGAGATCGCGGTTGCTTGGAAGAGGCGAAGAACGAAGCCGCAAAGAAGCGGGCTTGTGTGTGAAGCCTTCCGACTGCCAGAGGACAGTGGCTGCCGCTCTCCTGCCTCTTGAATTCACTCTCGGCAAGCGAATGGAAAGCGTTCCAGGACAACTTGCCTGGGTTTTGACTTGGTCCTGATGTGTCCCACCTTGGCAAGTCTTGCTCGTCGCCAGAGGCTCCGAGATGCACCGAAGACGGTGGCAGCTGCTGAAAAGAAGGGCAGCGGTGAGTTTGTCGACAAGCAAGAACATAGGCAGCTGCCTGTGCTTGGGAAGGAGCAGCTGCCTGGTTTTGGCAATTGCCTTCACAGCGCCCAGAAGCCCGGTGCTCTGCTGCTTTGTTTTTCGCAGTCAGTCAATTGCACACTAGTGAAGCTGAGCCAGGCTCTTCAGCTTTGCTGCTTTTGAGCATCTGTGCTCCACTTATGCTCTGTGACATCTCTCGAGGTTGTTTGCCTCGTCCAGGCTGGCAAGTGCCCGCTAGTACCTAGAGCTGGGCAGGAGAGGGCAGAGAGCACTTCCATCTGACAGCAGGTTGCAGATTGCCTCGGAAAGAGCCGTGTCCTTGGAATGTGCAGCAAATCCTCTTTCTTTGCAATCCGCGGTTAGTGTGCAGTGCAGGTACGCTCTCCCCTTGCCAAATGGAGTGGGAAAGCTTTTCGCTAAGCTAGAGATGACTAGAGAAGCAGAAGCGCGGCTCCGGAGCTATCCGGAGGAAAGTGCCGCTTCCCGGCGTCTTTCGGCTTGAAGCGGCGCTCCGGAGCGCTGCGCTGCCGCTCTACTGAGCTGTGCGCGAATTAGCCGCTTCTTCGCCTCCGAGAAGCAGAGATCGCGGTTGCTTGGAAGAGGCGAAGAACGAAGCCGCAAAGAAGCGGGCTTGTGTGTGAAGCCTTCAGACTGCCGGAGGACAGTGGCTGCCGCTCTCCTGCCTCTTGAATTCACTCTCGGCAAGCGAATGGAAAGCGTTCCAGGACAACTTGCCTGGGTTTTTACTTGGTCCTGATGTGTCCCACCTTGGCAAGTCTTGCTCGTCGCCAGAGGCTCCGAGATGCACCGAAGACGGTGGCAGCTGCTGAAAAGAAGGGCAGCGGTGAGTTTGTCGACAAGCAAGAACATAGGCAGCTGCCTGTGCTTGGGAAGGAGCAGCTGCCTGGTTTTGGCAATTGCTTTCACAGCGCCCAGAAGCCCGGTGCTCTGCTGCTTTGTTTTTCGCAGTCAGTCAATTGCACACTAGTGAAGCTGAGCCAGGCTCTTCAGCTTTGCTGCTTTTGAGCATCTGTGCTCCACTTAGGCTCTGTGACATCTCTGGAGGTTGTTTGCCTCGGCCAGGCTGGCAAGTGCCCGCTAGTACCTAGAGCTGGGCAGGAGAGGGCAGAGAGCACTTCCATCTGACAGCAGGTTGCAGATTGCCTCGGAAAGAGCCGTGTCCTTGGAATGTGCAGCAAATCCTCTTCTTTGCCAACCGCACTTAGTGTGCAGTGCAGGTACGCTCTCCCCTTGCCAAATGGAGTGGGTAAGCTTTTCGCTAAGCTAGAGATGACTAGAGAAGCAGAAGCGCGGCTCCGGAGCTATCCGGAGGAAAGTGCCGTTTCCCGGCGTCTTTCGGCTTGAAGCGGCGCTCCGGAGCGCTTTGCTGCCGCTTTACTGAGCTGTGCGCGAATTAGCCGCTTCTTCGCCTCCGAGAAGCAGAGATCGCGGTTGCTTGGAAGAGGCGAAGAACGAAGCCGCAAAGAAGCGGGCTTGTGTGTGAAGCCTTCCGACTGCCAGAGGACAGTGGCTGCCGCTCTCCTGCCTCTTGAATTCACTCTCGGCAAGCGAATGGAAAGCGTTCCAGGACAACTTGCCTGGGTTTTGACTTGGTCCTGATGTGTCCCACCTTGGCAAGTCTTGCTCGTCGCCAAGAGGCTCCGAGATGCACCGAAGACGGTGGCAGCTGCTGAAAAGAAGGGCAGCGGTGAGTTTGTCGACAAGCAAGAACATAGGCAGCTGCCTGTGCTTGGGAAGGAGCAGCTGCCTGGTTTTGGCAATTGCCTTCACAGCGCCCAGAAGCCCGGTGCTCTGCTGCTTTGTTTTTCGCAGTCAGTCAATTGCACACTAGTGAAGCTGAGCCAGGCTCTTCAGCTTTGCTGCTTTTGAGCATCTGTGCCCCACTTATGCTCTGTGACATCTCTGGAGGTTGTTTGCCTCGGCCAGGCTGGCAAGTGCCCGCTAGTACCTAGAGCTGGGCAGGAGAGGGCAGAGAGCACTTCCATCTGACAGCAGGTTGCAGATTGCCTCGGAAAGAGCCGTGTCCTTGGAATGTGCAGCAAATCCTCTTTCTTTGCCAACCGCACTTAGTGTGCAGTGCAGGTACGCTCTCCCCTTGCCAAATGGAGTGGGAAAGCTTTTCGCTAAGCTAGAGATGACTAGAGAGCAGAAGCGCGGCTCCGGAGCTATCCGGAGGAAAGTGCCGTTTCCCGGCGTCTTTCGGCTTGAAGCGGCGCTCCGGAGCGCTTTGCTGCCGCTTTACTGAGCTGTGCGCGAATTAGCCGCTTCTTCGCCTCCGAGAAGCAGAGATCGCGGTTGCTTGGAAGAGGCGAAGAACGAAGCCGCAAAGAAGCGGGCTTGTGTGTGAAGCCTTCAGACTGCCGGGGGACAGTGGCTGCCGCTCTCCTGCCTGTTGAATTCACTCTCGGCAAGCGAATGGAAAGCGTTCCAGGACAACTTGCCTGGGTTTTGACTTGGTCCTGATGTGTCCCACCTTGGCAAGTCTTGCTCGTCGCCAGAGGCTCCGAGATGCACCGAAGACGGTGGCAGCTGCTGAAAAGAAGGGCAGCGGTGAGTTTGTCGACAAGCAAGAACATAGGCAGCTGCCTGTGCTTGGGAAGGAGCAGCTGCCTGGTTTTGGCAATTGCCTTCACAGCGCCCAGAAGCCCGGTGCTCTGCTGCTTTGTTTTTCGCAGTCAGTCAATTGCACACTAGTGAAGCTGAGCCAGGCTCTTCAGCTTTGCTGCTTTTGAGCATCTGTGCTCCACTTATGCTCTGTGACATCTCTCGAGGTTGTTTGCTCGGCCAGGCTGGCAAGTGCCCGCTAGTACCTAGAGCTGGGCAGGAGAGGGCAGAGAGCACTTCCATCTGACAGCAGGTTGCAGATTGCCTCGGAAAGAGCCGTGTCCTTGGAATGTGCAGCAAATCCTCTTTCTTTGCCAACCGCACTTAGTGTGCAGTGCAGGTACGCTCTCCCCTTGCCAAATGGAGTGGGAAAGCTTTTCGCTAAGCTAGAGATGACTAGAGAAGCAGAAGCGCGGCTCCGGAGCTATCCGGAGGAAAGTGCCGTTTCCCGGCGTCTTTCGGCTTGAAGCGGCGCTCCGGAGCGCTTTGCTGCCGCTTTACTGAGCTGTGCGCGAATTAGCCGCTTCTTCGCCTCCGAGAAGCAGAGATCGCGGTTTGCTTGAAGAGGCGAAGAACGAAGCCGCAAAGAAGCGGGCTTGTGTGTGAAGCCTTCAGACTGCCGGGGGACAGTGGCTGCCGCTCTCCTGCCTGTTGAATTCACTCTCGGCAAGCGAATGGAAAGCGTTCCAGGACAACTTGCCTGGGTTTTGACTTGGTCCTGATGCGTCCCACCTTGGCAAGTCTTGCTCGTCGCCAGAGGCTCCGAGATGCACCGAAGACGGTGGCAGCTGCTGAAAAGAAGGGCAGCGGTGAGTTTGTCGACAAGCAAGAACATAGGCAGCTGCCTGTGCTTGGGAAGGAGCAGCTGCCTGGTTTTGGCAATTGCCTTCACAGCGCCCAGAAGCCCGGTGCTCTGCTGCTTTGTTTTTCGCAGTCAGTCAATTGCACACTAGTGAAGCTGAGCCAGGCTCTTCAGCTTTGCTGCTTTTGAGCATCTGTGCTCCACTTATGCTCTGTGACATCTCTGGAGGTTGTTTGCCTCGGCCAGGCTGGAAAGTGCCCGCTAGTACCTAGAGCTGGGCAGGAGAGGGCAGAGAGCACTTCCATCTGACAGCAGGTTGCAGATTGCCTCGGAAAGAGCCGTGTCCTTGGAATGTGCAGCAAATCCTCTTTCTTTGCCACCGCACTTAGTGTGCAGTGCAGGTACGCTCTCCCCTTGCCAAATGGAGTGGGAAAGCTTTTCGCTAAGCTAGAGATGACTAGAGAAGCAAGAAGCGCGGCTCCGGAGCTATCCGGAGGAAAGTGCCGTTTCCCGGCGTCTTTCGGCTTGAAGCGGCGCTCCGGAGCGCTTTGCTGCCGCTTTACTGAGCTGTGCGCGAATTAGCCGCTTCTTCGCCTCCGAGAAGCAGAGATCGCGGTTGCTTGAAGAGGCGAAGAACGAAGCCGCAAAGAAGCGGGCTTGTGTGTGAAGCCTTCCGACTGCCAGAGGACAGTGGCTGCCGCTCTCCTGCCTCTTGAATTCACTCTCGGCAAGCGAATGGAAAGCGTTCCAGGACAACTTGCCTGGGTTTTGACTTGGTCCTGATGCGTCCCACCTTGGCAAGTCTTGCTCGTCGCCAGAGGCTCCGAGATGCACCGAAGACGGTGGCAGCTGCTGAAAAGAAGGGCAGCGGTGAGTTTGTCGACAAGCAAGAACATAGGCAGCTGCCTGTGCTTGGGAAGGAGCAGCTGCCTGGTTTTGGCAATTGCCTTCACAGCGCCCAGAAGCCCGGTGCTCTGCTGCTTTGTTTTTCGCAGTCAGTCAATTGCACACTAGTGAAGCTGAGCCAGGCTCTTCAGCTTTGCTGCTTTTGAGCATCTGTGCTCCACTTATGCTCTGTGACATCTCTGGAGGTTGTTTGCCTCGCCCAGGCTGGAAAGTGCCCGCTAGTACCTAGAGCTGGGCAGGAGAGGGGCAGAGAGCACTTCCATCTGACAGCAGGTTGCAGATTGCCTCGGAAAGAGCCGTGTCCTTGGAATGTGCAGCAAATCCTCTTTCTTTGCCAACCGAGGTTAGTGTGCAGTGCAGGTACGCTCTCCCCTTGCCAAATGGAGTGGGAAAGCTTTTCGCTAAGCTAGAGATGACTAGAGAAGCAGAAGCGCGGCTCCGGAGCTATCCGGAGGAAAGTGCCGTTTCCCGGCGTCTTTCGGCTTGAAGCGGCGCTCCGGAGCGCTTTGCTGCCGCTTTACTGAGCTGTGCGCGAATTAGCCGCTTCTGCGCCTCCGAGAAGCAGAGATCGCGGTTGCTTGGAAGAGGCGAAGAACGAAGCCGCAAAGAAGCGGGATTGTGTGTGAAGCCTTCCGACTGCCAGAGGACAGTGGCTGCCGCTCTCCTGCCTCTTGAATTCACTCTCGGCAAGCGAATGGAAAGCGTTCCAGGACAACTTGCCTGGGTTTTGACTTGGTCCTGATGCCTCCCACCTTGGCAAGTCTTGCTCGTCGCCAGAGGCTCCGAGATGCACCGAAGACGGTGGCAGCTGCTGAAAAGAAGGGCAGCGGTGAGTTTGTCGACAAGCAAGAACATAGGCAGCTGCCTGTGCTTGGGAAGGAGCAGCTGCCTGGTTTTGGCAATTGCCTTCACAGCGCCCAGAAGCCCGGTGCTCTGCTGCTTTGTTTTTCGCAGTCAGTCAATTGCACACTAGTGAAGCTGAGCCAGGCTCTTCAGCTTTGCTGCTTTTGAGCATCTGTGCTCCACTTAGGCTCTGTGACATCTCTGGAGGTTGTTTGCCTCGCCAGGCTGGCAAGTGCCCGCTAGTACCTAGAGCTGGGCAGGAGAGGGCAGAGAGCACTTCCATCTGACAGCAGGTTGCAGATTGCCTCGGAAAGAGCCGTGTCCTTGGAATGTGCAGCAAATCCTCTTTCTTTGCCAACCGCACTTAGTGTGCAGTGCAGGTACGCTCTCCCCTTGCCAAATGGAGTGGAAAGATTTTCGCTAAGCTAGAGATGACTAGAGAAGCAGAAGCGCGGCTCCGGAGCTATCCGGAGGAAAGTGCCGTTTCCCGGCGTCTTTCGGCTTGAAGCGGCGCTCCGGAGCGCTTTGCTGCCGCTTTACTGAGCTGTGCGCGAATTAGCCGCTTCTTCGCCTCCGAGAAGCAGAGATCGCGGTTGCTTGGAAGAGGCGAAGAACGAAGCCGCAAAGAAGCGGGCTTGTGTGTGAAGCCTTCAGACTGCCGGGGGACAGTGGCTGCCGCTCTCCTGCCTGTTGAATTCACTCTCGGCAAGCGAATGGAAAGCGTTCCAGGACAACTTGCCTGGGTTTTGACTTGGTCCTGATGCGTCCCACCTTGGCAAGTCTTGCTCGTCGCCAGAGGCTCCGAGATGCACCGAAGACGGTGGCAGCTGCTGAAAAGAAGGGCAGCGGTGAGTTTGTCGACAAGCAAGAACATAGGCAGCTGCCTGTGCTTGGGAAGGAGCAGCTGCCTGGTTTTGGCAATTGCCTTCACAGCGCCCAGAAGCCCGGTGCTCCTGTGCTTTGTTTTTCGCAGTCAGTCAAATTACACACTAGTGAAGCTGAGCCAGGCTCTTCAGCTTTGCTGCTTTTGAGCATCTGTGCTCCACTTATGCTCTGTGACATCTCTCGAGGTTGTTTGCCTCGCCCAGGCTGGCAAGTGCCCGCTAGTACCTAGAGCTGGGCAGGAGAGGGCAGAGAGCACTTCCATCTGACAGCAGGTTGCAGATTGCCTCGGAAAGAGCCGTGTCCTTGGAATGTGCAGCAAATCCTCTTTCTTTGCAATCCGCGGTTAGTGTGCAGTGCAGGTACGCTCTCCCCTTGCCAAATGGAGTGGGAAAGCTTTTCGCTAAGCTAGAGATGACTAGAGCAGCAGAAGCGCGGCTCCGGAGCTATCCGGAGGAAAGTGCCGCTTCCCGGCGTCTTTCGGCTTGAAGCGGCGCTCCGGAGCGCTGCGCTGCCGCTCTACTGAGCTGTGCGCGAATTAGCCGCTTCTTCGCCTCCGAGAAGCAGAGATCGCGGTTGCTTGGAAGAGGCGAAGAACGAAGCCGCAAAGAAGCGGGCTTGTGTGTGAAGCCTTCAGGACTGCCGGAGGACAGTGGCTGCCGCTCTCCTGCCTCTTGAATTCACTCTCGGCAAGCGAATGGAAAGCGTTCCAGGACAACTTGCCTGGGTTTTGACTTGGTCTGATGTGTCCCACCTTGGCAAGTCTTGCTCGTCGCCAGAGGCTCCGAGATGCACCGAAGACGGTGCAGCTGCTGAAAAGAAGGGCAGCGGTGTGTTTGTCGACAAGCAAGAACATAGGCAGCTGCCTGTGCTTGGGAAGGAGCAGCTGCCTGGTTTTGGCAATTGCCTTCACAGCGCCCAGAAGCCCGGTGCTCTGCTGCTTTGTTTTTCGCAGTCAGTCAATTGCACACTAGTGAAGCTGAGCCAGGCTCTTCAGCTTTGCTGCTTTTGAGCATCTGTGCTCCACTTAGGCTCTGTGACAACTCTGGAGGGTTGTTTGCCTCGCCCAGGCTGGCAAGTGCCCGCTAGTACCTAGAGCTGGGCA